>NC_051231.1:35652734-35705234 GCF_015220715.1 Pygocentrus nattereri | reverse complement strand
AAACACACACACAAACACACTCACACAGACACACACACACTCACACAGACACACACTCACACACATACTCACACACACTCACACACTCACACACAAACACACACTCACACACACACAAACACACACACACACACACACACAAACACACACATAGACACACACACTCACACACACACAAACACACTCACAAACACACACACAAACACACTCACACAGACACACACACTCACAAACACACACACTCACACAAACACAAACACACTCACACACACACACAAACACACACTCACACACACACATTCACACAAACACACACACAAACACACTCACACAGACACACACACTCACACACACACACACAAACACACACTCACACACACACATTCACACAAACACACACACTCACACAAACACAAACACACTCACACAAACACACACACACACTCACACACACACAAACACACACTCACACAAACACACTCACACACACAAACACACACTCACACACTGACACAAACACACACACTCACACACACTCACACAAACACACACACACAAACACACTCACACACACACACACTCACACACACACAAACACACACACAAACACACTCACACAGACACACACACACTCACACAGACACAGACACACACACACTCATACAAACACACTCACAGACACACACACTCACACACACACAAACACACTCACACAAACACACACACAGACACACACACACTCACACACACACACTCATACAAACACACTCACAGACACACAAACACACACACTCACACACACACAAACACACACACTCACACACACTCACAGACACACACACACACACACACACTCACACAAACACACTCACAGACACACACACACTCACACGCACACACTCACACAAACACACACACACACACACTCACAGACACACACACACACTCACACACACAAACACACACACTGTGTTGGGGGGTTGTGCAGGAACACGCTCAGGGCCTGCAGGACATTTTAATCATTACACAGGGCACTGGTTACCATGGCAACCGCTCACCCTGACCCACCAAACCAGTTAGACCGGTCCAGTCTCCGTCTTCACGGCAACCAGGCCCAAAGAGAAACAATGTGACTTTCATTACGTACAGAGTCACAGAGGTGGTGTCAGCTGGTGACATCAGCACACGGACACAGAGAGCCTCAGACAAATGTCCTTAAAGAAAGTTATCTAATTAAAGATCTTTCGTATTTAGGATAATCACGTTATTCACCATGTAGCCTGGTATTATAGCTTATTATACGTTACACAAGAGCACATTACATCATTACAATCAGTTCAGTGAATCACTGGAGCTGATTCACTGGGGCTGATTCACTGAGGCTGAGTCACTGGAGCTGATTCACTGGGGCTGATTCAATGGAGCTGATTCACTGAGGCTGATTCACTGGGGCTGATTCACTGAGGCTGATTTACTGAGGTTGATTCATTGGAGCTGATTCACTGAGGCTGATTCACTGGAGCTATTTCACTGAGGCTGATTCACTGGAGCTGATTCACTGAGGCAGATTCACTGGAGCTGATTCAATGGAGCTGATTCACTGGGGCTGATTCACTGGGGCTGATTCAATGGAGCTGATTCACTGGGGCTGATTCACTGGAGCTATTTCACTGAGGCTGATTCACTGAGGCTGATTCACTGGAGCTGATTCACTGAGGTTGATTCACTGGAGCTGATTCACTGAGGCTGATTCACTGAGGCTGATTCACTGGGGTTGATTCAATGGAGCTGATTCAATGGGGCTGATTCACTGGGGCTGATTCAATGGAGCTGATTCACTGGGGCTGATTCACTGGAGCCATTTCACTGAGGCTGATTCACTGGAGCTGATTCACTGAGGCTGATTCACTGGAGCTGATTCACTGATTCACTAAAAAACAACCCAAACGTTCAGATGTTTAGAGAACATGAACTGGAAGTGATGGTAGAACCATAATGTGGGGAGTAGCCAACCTTCACTCTGAGGTCAGAGAACAGAAATAAGTTGTAATAATAATAATAATAATAATAATAATAATAATAATAATAATGTTGCTAAGTCGGTAACCTTCAAATGTAACACTTATCAAATCTTTAATGAATGTAATTCTGTTAGCTTGTTAATTAAATTAGCTTTCAGCTACCCAGCCTTTATCACACTGCTATACCCGTTACAGACGTTACACTGTTAACCTTCGTAAACGCTGAATCAGAGCTGCGCGTATAGACAGCGCACTACATGTATAGACTGTTTAAAATGTTTATAATCCACTGTTTAGTTTATAATCCACTGTTTAAAGTGTTTATAATCTACTGTTTAAAATGTTTATAATCCACTGTTTAGTTTATAATCCACTGTTTAAAGTGTTTATAATCCACTGTTTAAAGTGTTTATAATCCACTGTTTAGTTTATAATCCACTGTTTAAAGTGTTTATAATCCACTGTTTAGTTTATAATCCACTGTTTAAAGTGTTTATAATCCACTGTTTAAAGTGTTTATAATCCACTGTTTAAAGTGTTTATAATCCACTGTTTAAAGTGTTTATAATCCACTGTTTAGTTTATAATCCACTGTTTAAAGTGTTTATAATCCACTGTTTAAAGTGTTTATAATCCACTGTTTAGTTTATAATCTACTGTTTAAAGTGTTTATAATCCACTGTTTAGTTTATAATCCACTGTTTAGTTTATAATCCACTGTTTAAAGTGTTTATAATCCACTGTTTAAAGTGTTTATAATCCACTGTTTAGTTTATAATCCACTGTTTAAAGTGTTTATAATCCACTGTTTAAAATGTTTATAATCCACTGTTTAAAGTGTTTATAATCCACTGTTTAAAGTGTTTATAATCCACTGTTTAGTTTATAATCCACTGTTTAGTTTATAATCCACTGTTTAAAGTGTTTATAATCCACTGTTTAGTTTATAATCTACTGTTTAAAGTGTTTATAATCCAATGTTTAGTTTATAATCCACTGTTTAGTTTATAATCCACTGTTTAAAGTGTTTATAATCCACTGTTTAAAGTATTTATAATCCACTGTTTAAAGTGTTTATAATCCACTGTTTAAAGTGTTTATAATCCACTGTTTAAAGTATTTATAATCCACTGTTTAAAGTGTTTATAATCCACTGTTTAAAGTGTTTATAATCCACTGTTTAAAGTGTTTATAATGCACTGATTGTCTGATTGTATGTACTGACTGTATGACTTACTATGACTGTATGTACTGTATGACAGTCTGACTTTATGTACTGTATGACTGTATAAGACTATGATTGTATGTATTGTCTGACTGTATGTACAGTATGACTATGACTGTGTACTGTATGACTGTCTGATTGTATGTACTGACTGTATGACTGACTATGACTGTATGTACTGTATGACTATGACTACGACTGTATGTACTGTCTGATTGTATGTACTGTCTGACTTTATGCACTGTATGACTGTATGACTATGATTGTATGACTGTCTGACTGTGTATACTGTCTGACTGTATGTACTGGCTGACTCTGACTGTATGACTGACTGTATGACTGTCTGACTGTATGACTATGACTATGTACGGTCTGACTATGTACTGTATGACTGTATATACACAGTGTATAATATTATTATATATAAAGTAAGGAATATCTACGATACTGTGCAATCGTCAGCACCCACCCTTCATTCGTTTCATTTCCAGTCAAACAGTGATTAAGCACAAGTTAGTCATTTTTCAGCATCAGGAAAAAAGTAGAAAGACATATTTAAGAAAAAAATCACTGATCAGCTCAATCTGCTCTCAGCTGTGTCCAGTCAGTCACTCTTCACCTTCATTCCAGCTTCCGTTCTTCTCAGGAGCCTCACTTTCAGCTCCTCAAGGAACCTGTAGACACGCCTCCAAAGCTCAGTCTGAGAAGCTGGTTGATGATTTTCTGAAATAAATCCATTCAGTGGTGCTGAGGTCTGGACTCTGGGGCGGTCAATCCATCGTCCATCGTCAAGGTTCTTCTTGATCAGCTACACGTCCTTTCAGACCCACAGCGCTGAGTGGTCTTCTCACAGTGGAAAGATGGACAGAAACACCTGTGGATGTTTTCAGATCTGAAGCAGCTTGATCTTCTCCTCTCTCTCAGACATCAAAGCTTTCAGTGCTGTTCATCTGATGGGGGCAGTTTTGGGGTTGACCAGCTCTTCCAGGTGGTTGTTAGGAGCCACGTTTTCTCTGGAGCTTTTTCGGTTTGTGGAAACTCCTGTATGTTCCTTTGATGTTCTTCAATGTGTGAGTGAATAATCTGATACCTACTGTCAGAATGATCTCCTGAAAATGAACAACTTCCACTTAACGGCTGTAAATGAATCCAGTTTAATGCTCTGCTGTTTGCTCAGAACTGTATATTTTGGAATCATTTCATTTCAACCAAACACACGTTGAGAGGCTTAAGCCTTCTTTGTTCAGTGAAGCTGAATTCGATTTGTTTAAATGGTTTATTTTCTGTCATTAAAGTATTAGTGCACAGTCTGTAAAAATCACTAATAACTGCATTAATACTTCTAATAAAATGCACCACTTTGTTCACCTAAATTCATACTCTATTAGCGTGAATTTGGCAGCATTTGATTCATGTAGGTTCTAGATAGAATTATTAGTTTTATAGCTTTATTAGTTTATTACTAAAGTGCTAATAATTCACAGTGTGTCACTGTAAAGAGCAGTCTGGGTCATTACACTGTCGTTATTAACGCACAATAAACACTTGTTTAGACTTTACTATGAAGTTACTGGGTGAAAATCACCCAAATCCAGCTAGTTAATAACTCCAGATGTGTTCTAGATAGTGCAGAGTCATTAAACTCTCACAATACTGAGAAATTAGTGAAGCATTTAATCTTTTTGGTAACTAAACATGAACAGGTGCTGAATGTGTGATGATTTAGAAGTATTAGTGACTTATTAAACTTTTATTAGCTCTAATGTAATAAACTACAGTGGCCACTTACCACTATCTAGAACCTACAGGGTCATCTTTACACTAATAAGTTTTGGGTTTAGATGATTTATGCTCAAAAACCCACATAGCAAAGTCCAAAAAGTGTTTATTGTGCATTATTACAGCTATTAATGCAGTTATTAGGGATTTTCCAGTTATGCATTAATACAGGTCCTAATTAATAAATAATAATGCAGAGTGAATGAACCGTTCAGCCGGGTCTAATCCAGGCCTGATCTGTTCTTTAAAGTAAAGGGTTCTCTATGTTTTATGTGTTTGTATAAGGCCTGGTCAGTTTCCTGACCGTTGCTTATTTTATCCATTAAATAATTAAATTAATATATTTCAGGCTGTTTTATTTCCTCAACTCAAATGAACTTTAATCAAGTGTAATTCATTTAATTAAGTGTGTGTGGTGGGGGGGGTTATCCTGTTGTGGGCGGGGCTGAGTGATCTCACCTGCAGTGGGAGTGTTTTTTGGGTGGAGTCGTTTTCACCTGATCTACACACTTTCGCTCGTCCACTCACACAGTGCGGATCACACACTGACACAGACACACACACTCTCTCAGTCGGAGAGCAGAGATGACGCTGTAACACACACACACACACACACACACACACTGCGCGGATCCTGTGACTCTGCAGCACCATGAAGAAAAGCTCTCTGCACTTTCTGAAACAGAAGAGTCCAAACCTGTTCGACACAAACGTCCAGATCAAACACTACGGTAAGACATCTCTAATGTTCAAACGTTCTGTGAGCTCTGAGCTCAGATCTGGAGAACGTCTCTCTCTCTCTCTCTGATCTGGAGAACGTCTGTCTGTCTCTGATCAGGTCGAGCCTGTCTCTCTCTCTCTCTCTCTCTCTGATCAGGTTGAGTTTCTCTCTCTCTCTGATCAGGTTGAGTTTCTCTCTCTCTCTGATCAGGTCGAGCCTGTCTCTCTCTCTCTCTCTCTGATCAGGTTGAGTTTCTCTCTCTCTCTGATCAGGTTGAGTCTCTCTCTCTCTGATCAGGTCGAGTCTGTCTCTCTCTCTGATCAGGTCGAGTCTGTCTCTCTCTCTCTCTGATGAGGTTGAGTCTCTCTCTCTCTGATCAGGTCGAGTCTGTCTCTCTCTCTCTCTGATGAGGTTGAGTCTCTCTCTCTCTGATCAGGTCGAGTCTGTCTCTCTCTCTCTCTGATGAGGTTGAGTCTCTCTCTCTCTGATCAGGTTGAGTCTCTCTCTCTCTGATCAGGTCGAGTCTGTCTCTCTCTCTGATCAGGTCGAGTCTGTCTCTCTCTCTCTCTGATGAGGTTGAGTCTCTCTCTCTCTGATCAGGTCGAGTCTGTCTCTCTCTCTCTCTGATGAGGTTGAGTCTCTCTCTCTCTGATCAGGTCGAGTCTGTCTCTCTCTCTCTCTGATGAGGTTGAGTCTCTCTCTCTCTGATCAGGTCGAGTCTGTCTCTCTCTCTGATCAGGTCGAGTCTGTCTCTCTCTCTCTGATCAGGTCGAGTCTGTCTCTCTCTCTCTGATCAGGTCGAGTCTGTCTCTCTCTCTCTCTCTCTCTGATCAGGTTGAGTTTCTCTCTCTCTCTGATCAGGTCGAGTCTGTCTCTCTCTCTGATCAGGTCGAGCCTGTCTCTCTCTCTCTCTCTCTGATCAGGTTGAGTTTCTCTCTCTCTGATCAGGTCGAGCCTGTCTCTCTCTCTCTCTCTGATCAGGTTGAGTTTCTCTCTCTCTCTGATCAGGTCGAGTCTGTCTCTCTCTCTCTGATCAGGTTGAGTCTCTCTCTCTCTGATCAGGTCGAGTCTGTCTCTCTCTCTCTGATCAGGTCGAGTCTGTCTCTCTCTCTGATCAGGTCGAGCCTGTCTCTCTCTCTCTCTCTCTGATCAGGTTGAGTTTCTCTCTCTCTCTGATCAGGTCGAGTCTGTCTCTCTCTCTCTGATCAGGTCGAGCCTGTCTCTCTCTCTCTGATCAGGTCGAGTCTGTCTCTCTCTCTCTGATCAGGTCGAGTCTGTCTCTCTCTCTCTGATCAGGTCGAGTCTGTCTCTCTCTCTCTCTGATCAGGTCGAGTCTGTCTCTCTCTCTGATCAGGTCGAGTCTGTCTCTCTCTCTGATCAGGTCGAGTCTCTCTCTCTCTGATCAGGTCGATTCTGTCTCTCTCTGATCAGGTCGAGTCTGTCTCTCTCTGATCAGGTCGAGTCTCTCTCTCTCTCTGATCAGGTCGAGTCTCTCTCTCTCTCTGATCAGGTCGAGTCTGTCTCTCTCTCTCTGATCAGGTCGAGTCTGTCTCTCTCTCTCTGATCAGGTCGAGTCTGTCTCTCTCTCTGATCAGGTCGAGTATGTCTCTCTCTGATCAGGTCGAGTCTGTCTCTCTCTGATCAGGTCGAGTCTGTCTCTCTCTGATCAGGTCGAGTCTCTCTCTCTCTGATCAGATCGAGTCTGTCTCTCTCTCTCTGATCAGGTCGAGGCTGTCTCTCTCTCTCTGATCAGGTCGAGTCTGTCTCTCTCTGATCAGGTCGAGTCTCTCTCTCTCTCTGATCAGGTCGAGTCTGTCTCTCTCTCTCTGATCAGGTCGAGTCTGTCTCTCTCTCTCTGATCAGGTCGAGTCTGTCTCTCTCTGATCAGGTCGAGTCTGTCTCTCTCTCTCTGATCAGGTCGAGTCTGTCTCTCTCTCTGATCAGGTCGAGTCTCTCTCTCTCTCTCTGATCAGGTCGAGTCTGTCTCTCTCTCTGATCAGGTCGAGTCTGTCTCTCTCTCTGATCAGGTCGAGTCTGTCTCTCTCTCTCTCTCTCTCTGATGAGGTTGAGTCTCTCTCTCTCTGATCAGGTCGAGTCTGTCTCTCTCTCTCTGATCAGGTCGAGTCTGTCTCTCTCTCTCTGATCAGGTCGAGTCTCTCTCTCTCTCTGATCAGGTCGAGTCTGTCTCTCTCTGATCAGGTCGAGTCTGTCTCTCTCTGATCAGGTCGAGTCTGTCTCTCTGTCTGATCAGGTTGAGTCTCTCTCTCTCTGATCAGGTCTATTCTGTCTCTCTCTGATCAGGTCGAGTCTGTCTCTCTCTGATCAGGTCAAGTCTGTCTCTCTCTCTGATCAGGTCGAGTCTGTCTCTCTCTGATCAGGTTGAGTCTCTCTCTCTCTGATCAGATCGAGTCTGTCTCTCTCTCTCTGATCAGGTCGAGTCTGTCTCTCTCTCTGATCAGGTCGAGTCTGTCTCTCTCTCTGATCAGGTCGAGTCTGTCTCTCTCTCTGATCAGGTCGAGTCTGTCTCTCTCTCTGATCAGGTCGAGTCTGTCTCTCTCTCTCTGATCAGGTCGAGTCTCTCTCTCTCTGATCAGGTCGAGTCTGTCTCTCTCTCTCTGATCAGGTCGAGTCTGTCTCTCTCTCTCTGATCAGTTCGAGTCTGTCTCTCTCTCTCTGATCAGGTCGAGTCTGTCTCTCTCTCTCTGATCAGGTCGAGTCTCTCTCTGATCAGGTCGAGTCTGTCTCTCTCTCTGATCAGGTCGAGTCTCTCTCTCTCTGATCAGGTCGAATCTGTCTCTCTCTGATCAGGTCGAGTCTGTCTCTCTCTCTGATCAGGTCGAGTCTGTCTCTCTCTCTGATCAGGTTGAGTCTGTCTCTCTCTCTGATCAGGTCGAGTCTGTCTCTCTCTGATCAGGTCGAGTCTGTCTCTCTCTCTCTGATCAGGTCATGTCTGTCTCTCTCTCTGATCAGGTTGAGTCTGTCTCTCTCTCTCTGATCAGGTCGAGTCTGTCTCTCTCTCTCTGATCAGGTCGAGTCTCTCTCTCTGATCAGGTCGAGTCTCTCTCTCTCTGATCAAGTCGAGTCTGTCTCTCTCTGATCAAGTCGAGTCTGTCTCTCTCTGATCAGGTCGAGTCTGTCTCTCTCTCATATCAGGTCAAGTCTGTCTCTCTCTGATCAGGTCGAGTCTCTCTCTCTCTGGTCAGGTCGAGTCTGTCTCTCTCTCTGATCAGGTCGAGTCTGTCTCTCTCTCTGATCAGGTTGAGTCTCTCTCTCTCTCTGATCAGGTCGAGTCTGTCTCTCTCTCTCTGATCAGGTTGAGTCTCTCTCTCTCTGATCAGGTCGAGTCTGTCTCTCTCTCTCTGATCAGGTCGAGTCTCTCTCTCTCTGATCAGGTTGAGTCTCTCTCTCTCTCTGATCAGGTCGAGTCTCTCTCTCTCTCTGATCAGGTCGAGTCTCTCTCTCTCTCTCTGATCAGGTTGAGTCTGTCTCTCTCTGATCAGGTTGAGTCTGTCTCTCTCTGATCAGGTTGAGTCTGTCTCTCTCTCTCTGATCAGTTCGAGTCTCTCTCTCTCTGATCAGGTCGAGTCTCTCTCTCTCTCTCTGATCAGGTCGAGTCTCTCTCTCTCTCTCTGATCAGGTCGAGTCTGTCTCTCTCTCTGATCAGGTCGAGTCTCTCTCTCTCTCTCTGATCAGGTCGAGTCTGTCTCTCTCTCTGATCAGGTCGAGTCTGTCTCTCTCTCTCTGATCAGGTCGAGTCTGTCTCTCTCTCTGATCAGGTCGAGTCTGTCTTTCTCTGAGTGATTAGAAAAATGAAACCGAGCCCTGAGAGAAACACACCTCAGACGCCACCGCGCAACACGTCAGCACTTTAAACCAACCAGAGGCCCAGTATTGTGTTGTCGCTGCTGAAGAGGACCAGATGGAGGAGTGTCTGAGTGCTAGACTTTAGCGTGTTAGTGTTAGAGCGTCTGAGTGCTAGACTTTAGCGTGTTAGAGCATCTGAGTGCTAGACTTTAGCGTGTTAGTGTTAGAGCGTCTGAGTGCTAGACTTTAGCGTGTTAGTGTTAGAGCGTCTGAGTGTTAGACTTTAGCGTGTTAGTGTTAGAGCGTCTGAGTGCTAGACTTTAGCGTGTTAGTGTTAGAGCGTCTGAGTGTGAGACTTTAGCGTGTTAGTGTTAGAGCGTCTGAGTGTTAGACTTTAGCGTGTTAGTGTTAGAGCATCTGAGTGCTAGACTTTAGCGTGTTAGTGTTAGAGCGTCTGAGTGCTAGACTTTAGCGTGTTAGAGCATCTGAGTGCTAGACTTTAGCGTGTTAGTGTTAGAGCGTCTGAGTGCTAGACTTTAGCGTGTTAGTGTTAGAGCGTCTGAGTGTTAGACTTTAGCGTGTTAGTGTTAGAGCGTCTGAGTGCTAGACTTTAGCGTGTTAGTGTTAGAGCGTCTGAGTGCTAGACTTTAGCGTGTTAGTGTTAGAGCGTCTGAGTGCTAGACTTTAGCGTGTTAGTGTTAGAGCGTCTGAGTGCTAGACTTTAGCGTGTTAGTGTTAGAGTGTCTGAGTGCTAGACTTTAGCGTGTTAGTGTTAGAGCGTCTGAGTGCTAGACTTTAGCGTGTTAGAGCATCTGAGTGCTAGACTTTAGCGTGTTAGTGTTAGAGCGTCTGAGTGCTAGACTTTAGCGTGTTAGAGCATCTGAGTGCTAGACTTTAGCGTGTTAGTGTTAGAGCGTCTGAGTGCTAGACTTTAGCGTGTTAGTGTTAGAGCGTCTGAGTGTTAGACTTTAGCGTGTTAGTGTTAGAGCGTCTGAGTGCTAGACTTTAGCGTGTTAGTGTTAGAGCGTCTGAGTGCTAGACTTTAGCGTGTTAGAGCATCTGAGTGCTAGACTTTAGCGTGTTAGTGTTAGAGCGTCTGAGTGCTAGACTTTAGCGTGTTAGTGTTAGAGCGTCTGAGTGTGAGACTTTAGCGTGTTAGTGTTAGAGCGTCTGAGTGCTAGACTTTAGCGTGTTAGTGTTAGAGCGTCTGAGTGCTAGACTTTAGCGTGTTAGTGTTAGAGCGTCTGAGTGTTAGACTTTAGCGTGTTAGTGTTAGAGCGTCTGAGTGCTAGACTTTAGCGTGTTAGTGTTAGAGCGTCTGAGTGTTAGACTTTAGCGTGTTAGTGTTAGAGCGTCTGAGTGCTAGACTTTAGCGTGTTAGTGTTAGAGCGTCTGAGTGTTAGACTTTAGCGTGTTAGTGTTAGAGCGTCTGAGTGCTAGACTTTAGCGTCCAGCCTGCGTTTCTGATCTCCAGGGCTGATAATCGCGTCTGTGCAGGGAGTGAGTGTGAGTGACCTTCGTACTGTGTCCTGAGCGCTTCTGCGGCCGGAGCTCAGCGGGGCGTGTTCACTGATATGAAGCTCACTTTAAAGCAGCGACTGATCTGAATCCACACTTCCTCCATGGTTGGGTTCATCTTTCTCACAGCCCACATGCGTCCCAGTGTTTCATGAATGAGCATGTATTTCACCAAAGTGCTCGTCTTTTGATGTAAGGTGGGCAGTGCTAATCATGGGTACAGATTAAATTAGCACTACCCTGACCAATCACAAAGCTGATGTCGCTTTGTTTCCCCACCGCTTCACTGCTGGACTGGGAGAAATGCACAGAGTGTTCCAGAGCTGGGGGCTTTGTATGAGAAGCTTCGCCCCCTGATGGAGCTTTATTAATTCTAGGTACCAGTAGTGAGCAGCAACTTGTGATCTAAGTAGGCGTGATGGTTCATAGTGGGAGAGAAGGTCACTCAGGTACTGAGGGGCGAGTCCGTTTAGAGCTTTATAGGTCAGTAATAGGATTTTATAATCAGTGCGAAATTTAACTGGTAACCACTGCAGGGTTGATAAAACTGGGCTGACCTGGTCAAACTTTCTGGTTCTTGTGAGACTCTGGCTGCAGCGTTCTGGACCAGCTGAAGTTTGTTGAGGCTTTTGCTGGGACGTCCAGACAGCAGGACATTACAGTGTCCAGCCTTGAAGTAATAAAAGCATGAGCTAGCTTTTCTGCGTCCTGTAGAGATCATGCATTTCTTAATTTAGCGATATTGCGGAGATGCAGGACGGCTGTTCTAGTGATGTTAGTTATATGTGCGTTGAAGGACAGATCAGCGTCTATCATGACACCAAGACTTTTAACAGATAAGCTTGATGAAACTGAGAGATTGTTAAGTTTAAGTGTTGAGCTAGACAGTTTGTTTCTAGCTGCTTTTGGACCAAGAAGCAGGAGCTCTGTTTTATCTGAGTTAAGTAGCAGAAAGTTACTCGACATCCAATCTTTTATGTCTTTTATACAGTCCTCAATCTGGCCAAGTTTAATTTTATCATCTGGTTTGCTTGATATATATAATGGTGTCATCGGCGTAGCAGTGGAAATGTATGCCGTGTTTACTGATAATGGTGCCCAGTGGTAGCATATATATTGTGAATAATATCGGTCCTAAAACAGAGCCTTGTGGAACACCATACTTTACTTTAGGAAGAACATATGATTCACCTTTCTGATTTTCTGCATTTATCAGATTATTAAGTGCATGTAAACACACTCAGTGATGGGATTCAATCAGAGTGAGATCTCAGTGTACACGGAGTGACTGAATTTAGTAAATAATCAGATTTCAGGAGAATTTCGAGTTCTGTCCACAATCACACACTGTATTTGCTGTGTATGTATGTGATTGTGTGTGAGGGTGTGTCTAAGTGTGTGAGTGTGATTGTATGTGTGTATGTGTGTGTGTGTGTGTGTGTGTGTGTGTGTGTGTTTGTGCATTTCCTGTAATGCAAATGAACTGAATCACAGCAGATCAGGATCTCTCAGGTCACCACTGCTCAATCCACAGCACCATTAAAGCGACAGTCTGTTAGACATTATTTACCAGCTCCACATAGTCCGAGGCCGAGTTTGTGATGTCACAACAGATGGTTCTTGAAGGGTTCCTTAATAAAGACAAGGGTTCTATAGAGAAACACTCAGAGAACCATTTGCGTGATTAAATGGTAGTTTGCATTATTACAGGGTTCTCCTGACTGATGGAGAATGTGCTAAAGATGGTGTTCTCCTGTATGAGCTGAAGAATCCTTTTTGGTGCTCTATGGATCCCTTTTCATAAAGCTTCTATACAGAACCATCTCCACCACATTCTCCAGCGATCTGATGAACCCTTTCATCATGCTTCTGATACTACTGTCCAGAAGAAACAAGATGTCATGAACAGTAGTGAAAAGGCTGATGTCGCTGCCCTACAGCTGAAAATATTAACAACCATAATCAATATAAAATTAGTTGCCGTGGTTATCAGGTCAGCTCACACTTATGCTGTACTACTGGATTTAATTCAGTATAGACTCAGATTAATATCCCAACTTCCCTGCTGATGTAGCTTATTTAGATCTCTATTATTTATATATAAATACTCTAATTACTCTTTTAATGCTGAAAACATTCAGACTAGAGGCATTTCATTCAAATTCAATATGATCCAGTTAGAGAACATTTTCTCAAGTGAAGGTCCGGAACTTCATAACATCTGACCTGCATCACGACTCGGTGCCATATACTGTTTACTGAAGTAGCCGAGTAGGAATATCAGCATCTTATTCAGTCGACAGCTGAACATCAGATCAAATAAAGTCCAGTTCGGTCAGATTTCACCAACATTTACTGAACATCAGATCAAATAAAGTCCAGTTCGGTCAGATTTCACCAACATTTACTGAACATCAGATCAAATAAAGTCCAGTTCGGTCAGATTTCAACAACATTTACTGAACATCAGATCAAATAAAGTCCAGTTCGGTCAGATTTCAACAACATTTACTGAACGTCAGATCTAGTGAGAGGGTCTTATTACAGTCATAAGTGCACCTGTTTGTAATATTATTATTTTTCTGCTGACAGAATAAGAATCAGCACTAACTAAAATAAAAGTAATAAAAAGGTCTAGAAACATGTTATAAGTTAGTTAGTGTTAGTGATGATTGGTGATATTAAGGGGTTCTTGGAGCGAGACCATAGAAGAACCAGTTTTGGTTCCCTAAAGAACCTTACAATGGTACATTGTCCATGTTGATCTGAAATGGACCTGTCTATGTAGATCAGCTGATTCCGCCGTTATTTCCCTCTACAGTCTCTTATTTACAGAGTTATCAGTCGAATTGTCGGCCCAACAGAGTCCAGACCTGCTGCAGAATCCGGAATGTTCTACTGGTTCTAGTTAAAAACCATTAGCATGCTGCACAATTACCACATGTGGTGCGACGTGGACGTAAAGATGATGTGAACAGTTCTGAAGAGTTTCTGAGAGAATGTTACCAATATTGCTGTTGAAACAAAACCTCGTATCTCCAAAATAGTAATTTTACAGGAGAAGGAAAAATCTACTTTACTTTTAATGGAGTCAATGGAACCAGACATCTTTCCAAGATATTTTAAGTCGTTTCTTTTGATCCATTCGTCATGAAATTTGCACACAATGTAAAGATCAATAAGTACTTTTGAATTAGGTCAAAAACTGAAAAAGGAGATACTATCTATATATAAATAAAAGGCATTATTAATGAACAAATATGAATCTTTCTAATCACACAGACATTCCATTTTTAGCCAAATCCGAGAGTCTCTCATCGTCCAAACTAGAGGCCGGAATGTGGGAATACTCAGACAGGTTTAGCTGATATAGTTGGATAATCCTGTTAATTCATTGACAGATAAGCACCTCTGTTCAATCCCTGTTTTATTTTGCTCATAATTTTAATTTCTGCTCAGATTAATAAGTTAGTTCAGGTGTTTTCTGTCAGAACTGACGCAGAACCCGTTCTCTGTGAGCTCTTTAACAGAGAACATTCCGACTGGGTCATAAAGACCAGCAACTGTCATAAACATGTTTACGTTTATGTTTCATGTTTAACTCAGCTGAACGCCTCTGAAAGCTAATCTGACACCTGGGTCAGGTAGGAGCACCTGAGTGGAGCTCACCTGAGTGGAACCT
Source organism: Pygocentrus nattereri (assembly GCF_015220715.1). NCBI lineage: Eukaryota > Metazoa > Chordata > Actinopteri > Characiformes > Serrasalmidae > Pygocentrus > Pygocentrus nattereri. The sequence continues at coordinate 35,690,484 of NC_051231.1, read as the reverse complement.
TTGCTTTTAGTCTCTGAGGAGCCCTCAGAGCCTCCTCAGCATTCAGAGAGGCCTAATGACTTCTGGGAAACTCAAACATCTGTGATCTGTAGCTCGTTTTCAGTTTCTGTCAGAACTGACGCAGAACCCGTTCTCTGTGAGCTCTTTAACAGAGAACATTCCGACTGGGTCATAAAGACCAGCAACTGTCATAAACATGTTTACGTTTATGTTTCATGTTTAACTCAGCTGAACGCCTCTGAAAGCTAATCTGACACCTGGGTCAGGTAGGAGCACCTGAGTGGAGCTCACCTGAGTGGAACCTTTGCTTTTAGTCTCTGAGGAGCCCTCAGAGCCTCCTCAGCATTCAGAGAGGCCTAATGACTTCTGGGAAACTCAAACATCTGTGATCTGTAGCTCGTTTTCAGTTTCTGTCAGAACTGACGCAGAACCCGTTCTCTGTGAGCTCTTTAACAGAGAACATTCCGACTGGGTCATAAAGACCAGCAACTGTCATAAACATGTTTACGTTTATGTTTCATGTTTAACTCAGCTGAACGCCTCTGAAAGCTAATCTGACACCTGGGTCAGGTAGGAGCACCTGAGTGGAGCTCACCTGAGTGGAACCTTTGCTTTTAGTCTCTGAGGAGCCCTCAGAGCCTCCTCAGCGTTCAGAGAGGCCTAATGACTTCTGGGAAACTCAAACATCTGTGATCTGTAGCTCGTTTTCAGTTAGAGAATCATCTCAGTGCCACTCTCACGGTTCAGTTTCGGTCGGAAACAAAAGGGATAAATTCCTGAAACGCCAGACTGAAAATGGTCCAATCAGGACTGTTTTCTCTGTGGTGTGTAGGTAGATATGACCTAGAACAGACTACTAGAGCACCATAGGGGTGCTAGCAAACATGAGCTTCATCATAAAGCCATTTCTGATCAAACTGTGACATTAACGTCCCAAGCAGAAGGCCTGGCTGTGACCCAGCGGCCCAGGGTTCACTTTAATCCAAACACACCTGCCGGGTCTGAGCTCACCCTACTCCACAGAGCTGATGCTGACAGTCAGAAAGGTATTTCTCCATCAAAAACCCGCTACCACGACCAGAGGCGGCGGAAATAACAGCCCCTCTGTATGGATTCTGTTTGCTTACAGCTGCTCTGTGTGTTTTTCAGACAATGTGGAGTTTAAGCTGGACTCAGCGGCCATCCCAGAGTCCGGCACGGCCAAAGTCCGATCCAGACCCACTGTCAAACACTTCAGCACAGTAAGTCTATCAACCTCAGCACCGTCAGCAGCTCCTAGTCCAAATGCTTCCCAATTTCAATGTTTCCCAGACAGTTTTCCCAGTCCTACTGGTTTTAATTCCAAGTGGCTACTAATCCCAGTTTTCAGTCTTAATGGTTCCCAATCTCAGCACTTTTCAGTCCTGATTGTTCCCAGGCCTAGTGTTTCTAGTTCTAATAGCAGTCAATCCCAGCAATTGCCATTCCTAATGGATCCAAATTCCAGCATTCTTGCATTGTAGTGTCTGCACAGTCCGGAAATCATGGTGTGATAAGGAGCCATAGTCGTTGGATTAGCTGATTAGCTGTGAAGGATCATGTCACATGTAGGTTTTGATAGAAAGTCGATAGAGAAATAAACATGTGATGCACATGGAGATAAATCATGGCACTAATGAGGGAACGTGCATTTATAAGCAGCGGCTACAGTTTTTCACTGAGCTGTGACGGAGAGGAATGAGGACAAACTGGACCGAGGAGCAAGTTCAGCAGCACACGGTGTTCTGCCTTATTAAGACGCGACACATTCATAACGATAACGAGCTCATTAAACCACTACCACGTTACCAGATGTCCAGCGTCTTTTCTTGCTACTCTGCACAATCACACCCTCTGCCTGAACATCAGGCCCATCGTGGTGTGAGAATCAGAGTGAATCTGAGTTTCTGAGTGTTCAGGAGTGGTGGCCTCGCCATGATGAGCAGGGCGCAGGAACATTCCTCACATTTTACACGGACGAATCACAGCCTGAGAAATATGCACCTGCCTGAAGCCTGGATAGATATGTACACATAGAAAAAGCAAATCATCATCTAATCAGCTAATGACCTCAGACCAACCCCAAATGTAGTTTTTTAAAGTGAAATTTCTTTAGCATTTTGTTCAAATGTGTCTATTAATCATAAGATCTAAACTGGTCCTGAAATTTTTATCCAAATGCAAATTTATTCAGATGTTCTTTACATCCATCAATCCTGACTGTAAAATGTGATACTGTCAATCATACATTTTTTAGACAGACTGGAAAACTGGGTAGGGCTTTCTAGAACATTTCCTAGCTGGTCCTGATGAAATTTTGAGTTAGGGTTACTGAAGCTCAGAGTTAAAGAGGAGGAGAGTTTTACTGAAGCTCAGAGTTAAAGAGGAGGAGAGTTTGACTGAAGCTCAGAGTTAAAGAGGAGGAGAGTTTGACTGAAGCTCAGAGTTAAAGAGGAGGAGAGTTTTACTGAAGCTCAGAGTTAAAGAGGAGGAGAGTTTTACTGAAGCTCAGAGTTAAAGAGGAGGAGAGTTTGACTGAAGCTCAGAGTTAAAGAGGAGGAGAGTTTTACTGAAGCTCAGAGTTAAAGAGGAGGAGAGTTTTACTGAAGCTCAGAGTTAAAGAGGAGGAGAGTTTTACTGAAGCTCAGAGTTAAAGAGGAGGAGAGTTTTACTGAAGCTCAGAGTTAAAGAGGAGGAGAGTTTTACTGAAGCTCAGAGTTAAAGAGGAGGAGAGTTTTACTGAAGCTCAGAGTTAAAGAGGAGGAGAGTTTTACTGAAGCTCAGAGTTAAAGAGGAGCAGATTTTTAGTGAAGCTCAGAGTTAAAGAGGAGGAGAGTTTGACTGAAGCTCAGAGTTAAAGAGGAGGAGAGTTTTACTGAAGCTCAGAGTTAAAAAGGAGGAGAGTTTTACTGAAGCTCGGAGTTAAAGAGACGGAGAGTTTTACTGAAGCTCGGAGTTAAAGAGACGGAGAGTTTTACTGAAGCTCAGAGTTAAAGAGGAGGAGAGTTTTACTGACGCTCAGAGTTAAAGAGACGGAGAGTTTTACTGAAGCTCAGAGTTAAAGAGGAGGAGAGTTTTACTGAAGCTCAGAGTTAAAGAGGAGGAGAGTTTTACTGAAGCTCAGAGTTAAAGAGGAGGAGAGTTTTACTGAAGCTCAGAGTTAAAGAGGAGGAGAGTTTGACTGAAGCTCAGAGTTAAAGAGGAGGAGAGTTTTACTGAAGCTCAGGATTAAAGAGGAGGAGAGTTTTACTGAAGCTCAGAGTTAAAGAGGAGGAGAGTTTTACTGAAGCTCAGAGTTAAAGAGGAGGAGAGTTTTACTGAAGCTCAGAGTTAAAGAGGAGGAGAGTTTTACTGAAGCTCAGAGTTAAAGAGGAGGAGAGTTTTACTGAAGCTCAGAGTTAAAGAGACGGAGAGTTTTACTGAAGCTCAGAGTTAAAGAGGAGGAGAGTTTTACTGAAGCTCAGAGTTAAAGAGGAGGAGAGTTTGACTGAAGCTCAGAGTTAAAGAGGAGGAGAGTTTGACTGAAGCTCAGAGTTAAAGAGGAGGAGAGTTTGACTGAAGCTCAGAGTTAAAGAGGAGGAGAGTTTTAGTGAAGCTCAGAGTTAAAGAGGAGGAGAGTTTTACTGAAGCTCATAGTTAAAAAGGAGGAGAGTTTGACTGAAGCTCAGAGTTAAAGAGGAGGAGAGTTTTACTGAAGCTCAGAGTAAAAGAGGAGGAGAGTTTTACTGAAGCTCAGAGTTAAAGAGGAGGAGAGTTTTACTGAAGCTCAGAGTTAAAGAGGAGGAGAGTTTTACTGAAGCTCAGAGTTAAAGAGACGGAGAGTTTTACTGAAGCTCAGAGTTAAAGAGGAGGAGAGTTTTACTGAAGCTCAGAGTTAAAGAGGAGGAGAGTTTTACTGAAGCTCAGAGTTAAAGAGGCGGAGAGTTTTACTGAAGCTCAGAGTTAAAGAGGAGGAGAGTTTTACTGAAGCTCAGAGTTAAAGAGGAGGAGAGTTTTACTGAAGCTCAGAGTTAAAGAGACGGAGAGTTTTACTGAAGCTCAGAGTTAAAGAGACGGAGAGTTTTACTGAAGCTCAGAGTTAAAGAGACGGAGAGTTTTACTGAAGCTCAGAGTTAAAGAGGAGGAGAGTTTTACTGAAGCTCAGAGTTAAAGAGGAGGAGAGTTTTACTGAAGCTCAGAGTTAAAGAGGAGGAGAGTTTTACTGAAGCTCAGAGTTAAAGAGGAGGAGAGTTTGACTGAAGCTCAGAGTTAAAGAGGAGGAGAGTTTGACTGAAGCTCAGAGTTAAATAGGAGGAGAGTTTTACTGAAGCTCAGAGTTAAAGAGACGGAGAGTTTTACTGAAGCTCAGAGTTAAAGAGGAGGAGAGTTTTACTGAAGCTCAGAGTTAAAGAGACGGAGAGTTTTACTGAAGCTCAGAGTTAAAAAGGAGGAGAGTTTTACTGAAGCTCAGAGTTAAAGAGGAGGAGAGTTTTACTGAAGCTCAGAGTTAAAGAGGAGGAGAGTTTTACTGAAGCTCAGAGTTAAAGAGGAGGAGAGTTTTACTGAAGCTCAGAGTTAAAGAGGAGGAGAGTTTTACTGAAGCTCAGAGTTAAAGAGGCGGAGAGTTTTACTGAAGCTCAGAGTTAAAGAGGAGGAGAGTTTTACTGAAGCTCAGAGTTAAAGAGGAGGAGAGTTTTACTGAAGCTCAGAGTTAAAGAGGAGGAGAGTTTTACTGAAGCTCAGAGTTAAAGAGACGGAGAGTTTTACTGAAGCTCAGAGTTAAAGAGGAGGAGAGTTTTACTGAAGCTCAGAGTTAAAGAGGAGGAGAGTTTTACTGAAGCTCAGAGTTAAAGAGGAGGAGAGTTTGACTGAAGCTCAGAGTTAAAGAGGAGGAGAGTTTGACTGAAGCTCAGAGTTAAAGAGGAGGAGAGTTTGACTGAAGCTCAGAGTTAAATAGGAGGAGAGTTTTACTGAAGCTCAGAGTTAAAGAGGAGGAGAGTTTTACTGAAGCTCAGAGTTAAAGAGGAGGAGAGTTTTACTGAAGCTCAGAGTTAAAGAGGAGGAGAGTTTTACTGAAGCTCAGAGTTAAAGAGGAGGAGAGTTTTACTGAAGCTCAGAGTTAAAGAGGAGGAGAGTTTTACTGAAGCTCAGAGTTAAAGAGGAGGAGAGTTTTACTGAAGCTCAGAGTTAAAGAGGAGGAGAGTTTTACTGGAGCTCAGAGTTAAAGAGGAGGAGAGTTTTACTGAAGCTCAGAGTTAAAGAGACGGAGACTCTCCTCCTCTTCAACTCTGAGCTTCAGTAAAACTCTCCACCTCTTTAAGTTTAGGGGTTGGTCCCTCTCCTACTCAGGGGTTTCACGGGGTAAGAGGCGCTGGGCGGGTGTGGGGATACTCACGAGTCCCCGGCTGACGCCAGTGCAGTTGGAGTTTGAACTGGTGGACGAGAGGCTCACCTCAATGCAAAATTAAAATTGCAGAGAGGAAAACTCTGACTGTTGTCTGTGCTTATGCACAGCCTTCTTGGAGCGAGTGTGCAGTGTTCTGGAAAAGGTCCCGTCTACAGACTCTACAGTCTTACTGGGAGACTTCAGTGCTCACGTTGGCAATGACTGGGAGACCTGGAGAAACGTAATTCGGAAGAGCGGACTGCCTGATCTAAACCCTAATGGTGATTTTTAATGGATTTCTATGCCAGGCATGCATTGTCCATAACAAACACAAGTTCAAACACAATGATGTTCGTAAGTGTATCACCATCTGGTGGTGAGTTGGATTAGATGGCAAGAAAGACTGATGGTCAGACCTGGTAGGCCCAAGCGAATAGTGAGGGTGTGCCGGGTATCATTCATGTTCGGAATGATTTTAACTCCCACCTCCGGGAGAGCTTTTCTCATGTCCTGGGGGAGGTAGGGGACATGGAGTCTGAATGGATCCTGTTCAAAACCTCCATTGTGGAAGCTGCCAGGCGTAGCTGTGGCATAAAGCTTGTGGATGCCTGTTGGGGCGGTAACCCAAGAACCCCCGGTGGACAGGGAGGTGGTGAGGGAGGCCGTCAAGCTGAAGAAAGAGGCCCTTAGGGACTAGATGGCCTGAAGGACTCCTGACTCAGAAGATAGGTACAGACAGGCAAAAAAGGTGGCAGCCACAATGGAGGCAGAAGCAAAATCCAGGGCATGGAAGAAGTTTGGTGAGGCCTTGGAAAAAGACTTTCGTTTGGCCTCAAGGAGGTTCTGGACAACTGTCCAGTGACTCAGGAGCGGTCAGGGTGGCTGAACCCAAACTGTATTTGGCAAGGGTTGAGAAACTCTGACTTCAAATGAAGATATCGTCGGTTGTTCGAAGGAGCACTTTTCAAAAACTCTGTATTCTGGGAGACATGCTTCCCTCACGGGAGTCAGGGCCAGAGGCTTCTGGCGTGTCAAGCTCCATTTCTCTGGTGGAGGTCAGAGGTATTTGGCAAGCTCCTCAGTGGCAAGGCACCAGGGGTGGATAAGATTCATCTGGAGGTGCTTAAGGCTCTGGATATTGTGGAGCTGTCATGACCGACACGCCTCTGCTTGGACTGGCAGACCGGGATGGTGGTCCCTATTTTTAAAAAGGGGACCGGAGGGTGTGTGCCGACTACTGGGGTATCACACTGCTCAGCCTCCCTGGGCAAGTCTATGCCAAGGTGCTGGAAAGGAGACTCCAACCGATAGTTGAACCTCAGATTGAGGAGGAACAATGCAGATTCCATCCCGGCCGTGGAACAATGGACCAGCTTTTCACCCTCTCGCGGATTGTTGAGGGGGCATGGGAGTTTTCCAAACCAGTCTACATGTGTTTTGTGGATTTGGAGAAGGCTTATGACCAGGTTCCCCAAGATATGTTATGGGAGGTCCTCCCGAAGTGAAAGCTGTGTTCGTATACTCGGCATTAAGTCAGACTCTTTCAGTTTTAGCGTTGGACTCCAGCAGGGTTGTGCACTGTCTCCACTCCTGTTCATGGTATTCATGGACAGGGTGTCAAGGCGTGTCCAGGGTCAGGAGGGCATTATGTGTGGAGGCTGGAGGGTGGCCACTGAAGCTCTGAGTTAAAGAGTTGTAAAGTTTTACTGAAGCTCTGGGTTAAAGAACTGTGTTTTCAGTTGTTTATGAAAAGTGAGCTCTGAGCTCGACTGTCTAATAAAAGCTTAACTGAGCTCCATAGTTTGGAAGCAGAAGAGCTGAAAGAGTCTCTGTTTTCTGTGTTTTACTGAAGGTGTTTGTAGGTCAGAATCTGCAGATATGAGATGATAAACAGGCACACATTCAGAGCTTTAAGGTTATTTAGAGCTTTAAAAACTAGCAGCAGAGATTTAAATTCTATCCTGAATGATACAGGCAGCGCAGCTCTTTTAAAGCGGGACTGATCTGATCTCTGTGTTTTTGTTAGGATGCTGCTGTTTTGTACGAGTTATAAAGAATGTACTGTTTTCCTAGAAAGTTCAGTGAGAAGATCATTACAGTGATCAACTCTGCTGTAACAAATGGATGAACAAGTTTCTCTGTGCCGCACTGAGATAGACAAGGCCGAACTTTAGTGATTTTCTCAAATGATAAAAAGCTGCTTTAGTGACTGTGTTTACATGCAAATTAAACACAGCTCAGAGTCTAAGATCTCACCCAGGTTTCTACTGGAGTTTTGGTTTATGAAGCTAAAGAACAAAGTTTCTCATAAAGCACAGAAACTCTGAGTTTCTGTACCAATCAGTACTGATCAATATTTCAGTTTTTTCATGATTTCATTGTAGAAAATTTTGCGACATCCACTGAGAAATATTAGACACACAGTTGGTTAGTCTGTCTACAGTCTTGATCTTCAGAAGGAATAGAGATGTATAGCTGGGTGTCATCAGCATAGCTATGAAAATTTATATTATACTTCCTAAAGACACCACCTAGAGGTAGCATGTACAAAGATAAAAGCAAAGGCTCCAAGACTGAACCTTGAGGGACGTCACAAGAAATTGTAACTTTTTTTGATGAATGTTTTCCAAGTGAATCTCTGAATTGTCTGTTACCTAAATATGATTTAAACCATTCTAAAACTTTAAAAGTTTAAACATTTCATATCACAAAAAGATTATATGCAGCAGATTGTATGAGTGCAGTGGTCTTATTACTGGCCTTCACAAAACCACAATCAGACAGATACAGCTTATTTACAAGAACCAAGAGATCTGAGTACATCACTCCAATCAGAATCACTGCACTGCTGACCATTTAAGTACAGAATTGACTTTAAAGTGCTTTTGAATCTCTGAATGACCTTGGATTAAAACCCTTGCTGATCTGCTGGAAGGATACGAACCCAATAGGCCTCTCCAATCACTCAAAACCACTGACAAAATCCTGTCTGAATCAGACTGTAGTCTAAACTAGATTAGACTTGACTAGATACAATGAAAATGTGTGGTTATAGAATCATGTTCTATTCTGCAGCAAGAACTGAACTACCAACTATCAGCTGATGTAGTCAGTACCCTGATGTTCTGGTCTGCACACTATAAACACTGTAAAGGCTCCTCTATGTCTCCTGTACGTCACACCCACCTCTCCATACATGGTCTCTACACCTTTTCATATCCTAGCTGTCTTACTGGCAGTCATTTCTGACTGTGGCATGGAAACTGTGCCTCTGATGCAAACTGGGGTAAAATCAGGCTGAAAAGTGGTGCAGGAAGAATAATCTTTCACTGACTTTCCCTGCATTTAGTTTTTCTCTGCTGAAGAGGAATCAGAAGACAAGCCCGACAGACTTTTGAGCAATGATGCCTGAACCTGACAGGGATACTGCAGATGTCTCCAACAGTAGTGAGAGTGCGCTTGAAGGAAGTGCGCATTTGCGAAGGCTTTAGGCTGCGAGTGACGAAACCGAGGAGGATGTTTTGAATACAGGTGCTTTGTTTAGGTTTAGAGGTTGGGCTGAGGTGTGGATGTGGCTGCACCCTCACATACAGACATACACCCAGGTGTGTCCTGAGCTCTGTGGGCAGGATAATGAAAACATGATTCAGACAGAACTGTAAAGCTGGGGAAAAATAAGGACTAATATCACAAACAGCTACAATATGTAAACAAGCATCAACCTCGAATGGGTATTTTGGCAAAAAAAATCCAACATTGGTCAAAATAACACAGATCAAATTATATCCCATACATTGCAAGGCATACAGCATCCAGCATAGACAGCAATACAATTGCAATATATTGATATTTTGTCTGTATCGTGCAGCTCCACGGAGATCTGTGGAATGTCTGCTGTTTTTTTTAATCCAACAGTTGCTAAGAAACATTTAAACAGGAACACTGCACTCAGGACAGTTTAGGTATGATTCACAAACACAAAACCTCTGTGCCGCATTTCTGCCTGTGAATCATAGCTAGGCTGGGCGTGCTAGCTGGGAGTCGCCTGCTGCACTGAATCCTGATTCATCCACACATCTCACCAAAAAAGCCCTGATCAGCGTTGTGCAGCTGACTGACTTGAAGGGTGCAGTGAAAGCCTTAAGGAACCGGTTGGTTGAGTGCAGCTGGAGATAACTTACTCTCCTATTAGTGAGGTGTGTCAGATTACTGCGTTCCACTCCAGCAACACACACAGAGCCTGAACAGTTTGTTGAATAACAAAGTCCTCCAGTTTTCCCTCTTACCCGAACGCAGTTGATCAGCCAAGACATGTTTGGTGTCTGAAGTTTGTTTCTTTAGTTTACGCTGGAGCTACGTGGCTAATGTAGCTAACAGGTAATAGATTGCATGCAGGTAAAACAGCCGGCTTGAAGCCTGAAGTTTGTCCATACTTTAGAGCAGAGGTCACTAACCTGTTATGGAGATCTACCTTTCTGCAGAGTCTGGTTCCACACAGAATCTGCCACACCTGCTTCAGCTAATCAACCTCTAGATCTCTAGGAAGTGGTTTGGTGACCACTACTTTAGTCCATGTTTATAGATAAAATATCACACAATGTCAGAAACAACATGAGCAACTCTAATACAGACTCATATGATGCAGTGAGCACAATGCTGATTAATCATTAATGTTAGTTTAAAAAAAAACACATTTGGAAGTGTTTGTTTGGAGGGCGTGATGATGCACCTCCATCTCTCCTGCACCCATGTTTGAAATCCGTATCACCAGCATTGCTATGTTACCACAGCAACTCATGAAGATAGACCAGTGATGTCTGGACAAGAAAATCCAATCTGGTTTAATCATCTAATCCCATGGACTCTTCATGATGTACTGTGAAGTGCCTCATTGGGCAGGAAATCAACCCCTGTTCTGCTGCGGTATGGAGCACAGCGGTATTACCCACTACGCAAGGGGTGTCCCATCCAATGTGGCTGCAGGTTTTCACTCCAAACAAGCTGATTCCACTAGTTTAATCAGTTCCTCTCGGGCTTCAAACATTTGATCATATGATCTTCTGCCTTGCTGGAATGAAGACCTGCAGCCACACTGGCCCTTTGAGGATAAGACTGGACACCCCTACACTGCGCTATACTAACCACTAACACTAGCCTCGCAGCTCTCAAGCTAAAACTAATGCAAGCTTCAGACAACAGCATGTCCTGGCTCAGGACATTACCAGAGCATTATAGTTCATTCCCACGCAGCAGCTCAAAGCAAATGGCATGAGTAACTTTGTTCTTTGTGTTCTCTCTTCAGTCTGGAGATGGTGCGCTGGGCTTTGCAGTTCCCACACCTACGGTTCCTGTTTTGCCGCCTATGAACGGACCCCAAAGCCACACAGGTGACGTCACATTGCCCAAACATCCTGTACAGCCCCAAACATACTGTCATCACTGCATTACAATGTCTCTTTGCAGAGAGACCAGCTGTAATGCCTCGCTGATGTGACTGATTATACTCAACAATAACGGTCAAGTTGATGTTTGCAAAAGGAGCATTACGAGTCTGAGGCACATCAGCAGCTATTATACAGCCATCTTCAAATGGCTGACTCAGTGTTTTCACTGTGAATTAACCTGACTTAAGCTGGCATTGATTCTTGGCAGTGCCACTTGCATGTGCCATTCATTCTCCTCTTGTAAAGAAAAAGCCTCCCTGGATACCCCAGTGATTTTAATGAATAATCAGTCATCATACCATTTGTATTTAACTTCAGAGCAACTTCATATCAACTGCTGTATTCACTCACTGGCCACTTTATTAGGTACACCTTCCTAGTAAAAGGTTGGAGCCCCTTTTGCCTTCAGAACTGCCTTAATTCTTCGTGGCACGCTTTCAACAAGGTGTTGGAAACGTTCCTATCGTTAGCAACATCAGATACATTTATAATGGTCTTTGATAAACTTCTGAAGTTAGTCATTGGTTTATATCCTGGATCTTTCCTCTGTTCATTCTTTCTCGCAAGCTTGCCCTGCCTGTATCCTAATCGCTAATCTGATGTTGCTCAGAGGAGTATGCCATTTGGACTCATGTTCCTTCCTCATGCTGTTAAAGATCTTTGCTTGGATGGAGTTGCATGTCTGGAAAGCTGCTTTAGGACAATGTCTACTGTAGAAACTGCTATACAAATAAAATTGAACTGAATTTAATCAAATACTGTGATTTTGATCCATTATAGGAAGCACCGAAAAACTCCCTAATGGAAGCATGATTAGTGTTGCCGACCTTGACGAAGGAGAGATTTTGATTCCTGCTCCCCCTTCTGTAGCACCCCCACCACCACCCCAGTTCATCCCTCCATCACCACAATATATACCTCCTCCATTGGAGTTTTTTGGGGCTCTGGACCCACCTGTAGATCTGGCAGCACTGCAGCCACCCTCCATGCCTCCTCCCAAACCACCATCAATAACTGGCTTCACAATATCAGAGGAGCTAGAACTGGCATCCCTCAAGCCTCCGCCAATGGCTCCCCCAAAACCACCCACTGACATCCCCAGCCTGAAGACCTCTGCCCCCATCTCCAGCCCTATAAATGTTGTTCAGGGCATCCCAGAGTGCCCTAAATTCACCCCTCCGCTTCCTCCAGTGGAGAAACCCCAGTCTTCACTTATCAAGGCCCAGAAGATGCCTCCTCCAAAGCCAGTCAGGCTATCCTCCATCTATAATCTCACTGAGGTAACCCCAACTCCCACCCCTGCATCAACTCCAGCTTCCAGCTTCAACCCCCAGACCACAGCCAAGCTCTACAGCGTGCCTAAAACGACAGTGCTCACCAGCCAAGCCGATCGAGAGATGAGGGCTCCGCACATCCTGCTCCTAGAGGACACTTCTGGGAACCCAGTCGGGGTTCATGTCAATGGAAGAGCCCCTCTGTCAGCAAAGGAAGTAAGTCCAGCTCAAGACGTGGTACCCCCAGTCAAGCCAGTGCGTCGCAACAGCTCAGGTCTCCAGCTGGACACAGATATACTGGATGGACTGGAAACACTTCCCAATGAAGTCAGTAAACCAAACAGCACCTCCAATGAGGAACTAGCAAAAGGAGTAACATTACAAGAAGTTTCTAATAAGATCCCAGCTCCTGTAAAAGGTTCCCCCAAAACAGAAAGTGCTCTGGCCATGCCATCAGCACAAGAGGTGAGCCAAGTAAAGGAACTGCCAGCGTCTCCAAGCAAACCACGCTCCTACAGCCCGTTGCTGAACCGCAAACTGCACACCCTGAAGGGCCATGAAGGGTCAAGCGGGAAAGAAACTGCTGCATCTCCACTCGCCTTGCTGAAGGCTGCTAAGGAGCGAGAGAAGCAGCGATCGGCTCTGTCTAGAAAGAGCAGCACCAAGAGCAGCAGCTCTGCTGAATCATTGAATGTTGGCATCCATCCCAATGAGACCAGACCCAACTCCTTCACAGTCACTCCAACACCTCTTTCCTCAGAAAGTCTCAACACAGAGCCCAAACAATCTATTTTAATAGAGTCTCAACCCAAATCTCAGAGCCCAAAGGTTTCCAGACCAGAACCTTCCCCAGTCTCCCACACTGCACCCTCCAATAATCCTGTGAAGCATCCCACATCAGCATCCCCATCTAGTCAGGAAGATGGTAGTGAGGGAGCTGTTCACTACATCCCTCCTCCCCCAGAGTTTGCTAATTCTGATCCAGAAGATGAAATCCCACCCAGCACTCCTCCACCTGACCCACTTGCAAAAAGTGTTGCTCAGCCTGTAAAATCCATTCCTGATACCAATGGTCCAGTTGCTCCTCCAAAACCCAAAACATCTAGCACTGCGACATCACCTTCAGCTGCTCCTAGCACCGAGCCCAAACTTAAAAAGCTGCAAATCAAACAACAGGCCCCACCAGGACAGCCACCAGTTCAGGTCTCAGCTCTACCACTGACCCAACCCAAAACACAGACCCAAATACAAACTCCCCCACCAGCCCAACCCAAAACCCAAATTCCATCTCCACCACCAACCCAACCTCCAGCTCCACCAACCCAACCCAAAACCCAACTTCCAGCTCCACCACCATCCCAACCCAAAACCCAAATTCCATCTCCACCATCAACCCAACCTCCAGCACCACCAACCCAACGCAAAACCCAACTTCCAGCTCCACCACCAACCCAACCCAAAACCCAAATTCCATCTCCACCACCAACCCAACCTCCAGCTCCACCAACCCAACCCAAAACCCAAATTCCAACTCCCCCACCAACCCATCCCAAATCCCAAATTCCAGCTCCACCACCAACCCATCCCAAATCCCAAATTCCAGCTCCACCACAAACGCAACCTCCAGCTCCACCACCAAGCCAAACCAAAACCCAACTTCCAGGTCCACCACCAACACAACCAAAGACCCAACCTCCAGCTCCCCCACCAACCCAACTCAAAACCCAACCTCCAGCTCCACCTCCAGCCCAACACAAAACTCAAACCCAATCGCCACCACCTCCTCAAGCCAAAACCCAAATTCCAACTCAACCCCCTCCTTCTGTCTCTGCCAGCCAGGCCACCCTGCTCAGTATCCTCCAGAAGAAGATGCTAGAAATGGACCCCAAATTTGCTCCAGCACGAGAGACAGACTCCAGTGGGGATGATTGGAACTCCCCCCTGTCTGATGATGATGGGGCAACAAGTCCTCTCCCTAAAACCAGCCCCAAACCCAAGACCACAACTGTGCCCATACAGACACAAGGCTTAGACATGAAAGAACTGGAGGCCAAAGCAGCTGAGAAAGCTCAGAACCTAGCTACCAAGGCACCAAGGTAAAGTAAAAGTTCCCTACCATGGTTCTGGAGTACCACTGTTCTCCAAGGGTAGTAAACTACTTGCTAAGCAAGGGGTCAGCAATGTGGTCTTTTACTGCCCTGCTTGCAGCTCCACAGCTGAATCAGATCAGTAGGTAATAATAAAATAATCCTCCTCTACAGTAAAATAAAGCTCTGCTGATCCTTCAACACAGTTTAACAGTAAATGGTCTTAAACGCTGGAGTTAATGTAGAACTGCTGATTCACCCTTTAACCCTGAAGATCAGCGCAGACGGCTGGTCACCATAGCAACACAGACAACAGTCTCGCCCAGCTAGTAGCTATGAAATGGTAAAGAGAGAGATTTAAGACGAATATTGATCATTTGGAGACAAACGGACTGATTAGTGTTTATAGTCACTCCAGCTGGTTTCCTGATACGTTTAATCTAAAATGAGAAACCTAAAAACTAAAATGCTGCGAGGCTGAATTTTTCATTTGAAATTTCCCCATTCCACCTTAAGTAATGCAGCACTTATTTAATTCTTTAGAGTAAAACAGGAAAATTCTAACCAGAAACTGGAGAATGAGAAGTGACTTCAGCCTCATAAAGTTGAACATTGAGAGACATTTTACAAGACGCTGTTCTACTTTTGAGGAAAAGTTTCCTGCTGGAGATGCGAGAAAAGCGTCTATAGCTGAGCTGAATCTTCAAGCAGAGCGAAGCGAGTCTGTGTTCTCACTTATATTATATTTTTAGTCTTTAACACATACTGAGACGTATTTACAGCCAAAATGGTCAAAGGGACATCAAATGTTGCTCCCAAGGTGGTTTGAATTTTATTGAAAAGACAAATGGCTCTTCTTAACATTTGAGTTGCAATGCCTGGGCTGAGCTAAGGAAGTACATGAAGCTTAAATACAGGTTTCAAAATGTTCACTATATGTTCATATAAAGTTAAATATTTTATTTTTTTTCTTTTGTTTAGAAATGGCCCTCAGTCCAAGCAGCAGTATGGTATGACTTTCACCATCAGACCTGGAACCAAACAGCCCATCACTCCTGTGATGAAGACAGACTGATCATGGCTGGAACTCCTCAGCTGCTTCTTGTAGCGCCTGTGCATGAAGTAAATCCGTTGGGACCGTCAGTGGGACAGCACACAGAGACAGTCCTACACAGGCCTGAGGAAGTGGGGATGTATTTTTCCTGCAGAACAGCTGCAGGTTTTCCGTTCCTGTTGCTGTATTGAATTTCTGCTGCATGTGCACCAAAGTCCAGGCCAGATTTGTCCTCTGTAGGTCTTTGGCTGCTTCCTTATCTGAGTGTAAACAGCGCACACCACCAACCATGCCTTAAAACGGACCCTGTGTGAAGCACAACTGTGTACCTTCAGCTTCAGAGAAAACCTCTGGGGCCTTATTCTGGCTGTAGTTTCAAACTGAACTTTGTCGCTGCTGCTAGAATCTTTTCAGAAAGCCTGAAAATGGACTTGAAATGCAGGCAGAAATATAGAAAATACTGTAAATGTTTATGTAACTATAAACCACAGAGGGTGCAGGGCAGCAGGTCGTTCTTCGATGTAACTTTGGTCAATTTTTGATCACATCTCTCTCGTTATTGTACAGAGAGAAGGTGCCATTATCCTCCTCCCAGAGGGAACACGACAGCGGATCCTAACTGGAGTTTTTTTTTTATTTCCTTTGTAAACATCTTGGAACTGTTTACAGAGGTCAAAATTGTTAGTAGACAATCTTCCAGTACATCGAGTACTGGGCCGGACAAATCTAGATGTCTTCAAAAAGCCCAGGTTCCACATTCAGGTGTTATAAACAGAACTCCAGTTTTACAGGTTCTACAGAGGAAGTTCTCAAAGCTCAGACAAGCTCAGTTTGGGTTTAGCACTTGGCTTGGTTTGTTTTCCAGTAGCTGGAGAACAGACAATAAAAAAGCCCTAGTTTTTTATTAATGTTAAACAAGAACCAAGGGGTTTCTAAGTGGAAGCAGTGAGATTTTGCTGTATTCTTCACAGACCTTCACACATCTGACTATAATAAAGATTTAACAAATCGCTGTTGTTGGAACAAAACCTCGTATCTCCAAAATGGTAAACATACTGTAATGTAAGTCAATGGAACCAGATTTATAGAAGTAATTTTGTTCTGGTTTTTGGCCACATTTGACCACATAATATAAAGAGGAACAGCCATTTTCACACAACGTCAAAAACTGAAAAACAACCCAAATGGGGATTCAAGGCCTCCGTCAGCAGCGAGATGCTCAAGAACTCTAATATTAAAGCAGTGCTTTGCATGTAAGTCTGCGCTGAAACAGACATGCTTTGTAAATAACCCTACACGGAACTGCTACTCTGAACTTCTGCTTGATCAGAGGAACATGCGATGACCAATGAGCAGCACAGCTGATGTATAACAGTATCTATAACGTTTATTACAGAAATATAGGGGAAACATTTGTATGCAGTTGATCTGTTATGCAGTCCTGACTGTTTAGCCAAATAAATAAAAATGGAAACACAAATCCAGAAATGAAACAGAACATCTGTGTGTTTTTGTGGGAGGAGGTTGTTTGTGAGAAGAGATCAGAGCCGGAGTTACTGAACTGAGAAACGGTCTGAATAGTTTCGAATTACGCGGCAATAATGAGGCTCAGATTCACCTGCGCACAGAAGCAGATCAAATTCACTCCAGCACAGCTTCAGTTAAACCTCTTTGGAACGTTAGACTAAGACTAAACATGGACAAGATTCACAGAGCACTGGTAAAAACTCTAAATGTAGGTATTGTGATATAAACCGAGTCCGTTCTACAGTTTCTCATTAGACTGAATGAATAACCGACTCTAAATGTAGGTATTGTGATATAAACCGAGTCCGTTCTACAGTTTCTCATTAGACTGAATGAATAACCGACTCTAAATGTAGGTATTGTGATATAAACCGAGTCCGTTCTACAGTTTCTCATTAGACTGAATGAATAACCGACTCTAAATGTAGGTATTGTGATATAAACCGAGTCCGTTCTACAGTTTCTCATTAGACTGAATGAATAACCGACTCTAAATGTAGGTATTGTGATATAAACCGAGTCCGTTCTACAGTTTCTCATTAGACTGAATGAATAACCGACTCTAAATGTAGGTATTGTGATATAAACCGAGTCCGTTCTACAGTTTCTCATTAGACTGAATGAATAACCGACTCTAAATGTAGGTATTGTGATATAAACCGAGTCCGTTCTACAGTTTCTCATTAGGCTGAATGAATAACCGACTCTAAATGTAGGTATTGTGATATAAACCGAGTCCGTTCTACAGTTTCTCATTAGGCTGAATGAATAAGCGACTCTAAATGTAGGTATTGTGATATAAACCGAGTCAGTTCTACAGTTTCTCATTAGGCTGAATGAATAACCGACTCTAAATGTAGGTATTGTGATATAAACCGAGTCCGTTCTACAGTTTCTCATTAGGCTGAATGAATAACCGACTCTAAATGTAGGCATTGTGATATAAACCGAGTCCGTTCTACAGTTTCTCATTAGGCTGAATGAATAACCGGCTCTAAATGTAGGTATAGTGATATAATCCGAGTCCGTTCTACAGTTTCTCATTAGGCTGAATGAATAACCGGCTCTAAATGTAGGTATTGTGATATAAACCGAGTCCGTTCTACAGTTTCTCATTAGGCTGAATGAATAACCGACTCTAAATGTAGGTATTGTGATATAAACCGAGTCCGTTCTACAGTTTCTCATTAGGCTGAATGAATAACCGACTCTAAATGTAGGTATTGTGATATAAACCGAGTCCGTTCTACAGTTTCTCATTAGGCTGAATGAATAACCGACTCTAAATGTAGGTATTGTGATATGAACCGAGTCAGTTCTACAGTTTCTCATTAGGCTGAATGAATAACCGACTCTAAATGTAGGTATTGTGATATGAACCGAGTCAGTTCTACAGTTTCTCATTAGGCTGAATGAATAACCGACTCTAAATGTAGGTATTGTGATATAAACCGAGTCCGTTCTACAGTTTCTCGTTAGGCTGAATGAATAACCGGCTCTAAATGTAGGTATTGTGATATAAACCGAGTCCGTTCTACAGTTTCTCGTTAGGCTGAATGAATAACCGGCTCTAAATGTAGGTATTGTGATATAAACCGAGTCCGTTCTACAGTTTCTCGTTAGGCTGAATGAATAACCGGCTCTAAATGTAGGTATTGTGATATAAACCGAGTCCGTTCTACAGTTTCTCGTTAGGCTGAATGAATAACCGGCTCTAAATGTAGGTATTGTGATATAAACCGAGTCCGTTCTACAGTTTCTCGTTAGGCTGAATGAATAACCGGCTCTAAATGTAGGTATTGTGATATAAACCGAGTCCGTTCTACAGTTTCTCGTTAGGCTGAATGAATAACCGGCTCTAAATGTAGGTATTGTGATATAAACCGAGTCCGTTCTACAGTTTCTCGTTAGGCTGAATGAATAACCGGCTCTAAATGTAGGTATTGTGATATAAACCGAGTCCGTTCTACAGTTTCTCGTTAGGCTGAATGAATAACCTGCTCTAAATGTAGGTATTGTGATATAAACCGAGTCCGTTCTACAGTTTCTCATTAGGCTGAATGAATAACCGGCTCTAAATGTAGGTATTGTGATATAAACCGAGTCCGTTCTACAGTTTCTCAGTAGACTGAATGAATAACCGACTCTAAATGTAGGTATTGTGATATAAACCGAGTCCGTTCTACAGTTTCTCGTTAGGCTGAATGAATAACCGACTCTAAATGTAGGTATTGTGATATAAACCGAGTCCGTTCTACAGTTTCTCGTTAGGCTGAATGAATAACCGGCTCTAAATGTAGGTATTGTGATATAAACCGAGTCCGTTCGACAGTTTCTCATTAGACTGAATGAATAACCGACTCTAAATGTAGGTATTGTGATATAAACCGAGTCCGTTCTACAGTTTCTCATTAGACTGAATGAATAACCGACTCTAAATGTATGTATTGTGATATAAACCGAGTCCGTTCTACAGTTTCTCATTAGACTGAATGAATAACCGACTCTAAATGTAGGTATTGTGATATAAACCGAGTCCGTTCTACAGTTTCTCATTAGGCTGAATGAATAACCGACTCTAAATGTAGGTATTGTGATATAAACCGAGTCCGTTCTACAGTTTCTCATTAGGCTGAATGAATAACCGACTCTAAATGTAGGTATTGTGATATAAACCGAGTCCGTTCTACAGTTTCTCATTAGGCTGAATGAATAACCGACTCTAAATGTAGGCATTGTGATATAAACCGAGTCCGTTCTACAGTTTCTCATTAGGCTGAATGAATAACCGGCTCTAAATGTAGGTATAGTGATATAAACCGAGTCCGTTCTACAGTTTCTCATTAGGCTGAATGAATAACCGGCTCTAAATGTAGGTATAGTGATATAATCCGAGTCCGTTCTACAGTTTCTCATTAGGCTGAATGAATAACCGGCTCTAAATGTAGGTATTGTGATATAAACCGAGTCCGTTCTACAGTTTCTCATTAGACTGAATGAATAACCGACTCTAAATGTAGGTATTGTGATATAAACCGAGTCCGTTCTACAGTTTCTCATTAGGCTGAATGAATAACCGGCTCTAAATGTAGGTATAGTGATATAAACCGAGTCCGTTCTACAGTTTCTCATTAGGCTGAATGAATAACCGGCTCTAAATGTAGGTATAGTGATATAAACCGAGTCCGTTCTACAGTTTCTCATTAGGCTGAATGAATAACCGGCTCTAAATGTAGGTATTGTGATATAAACCGAGTCAGTTCTACAGTTTCTCATTAGGCTGAATGAATAACCGACTCTAAATGTAGGTATTGTGATATAAACCGAGTCCGTTCTACAGTTTCTCATTAGGCTGAATGAATAACCGGCTCTAAATGTAGGTATTGTGATATAAACCGAGTCCGTTCTACAGTTTCTCATTAGGCTGAATGAATAACCGGCTCTAAATGTAGGTATTGTGATATAAACCGAGTCCGTTCTACAGTTTCTCATTAGGCTGAATGAATAACCGGCTCTAAATGTAGTTATTGTGATATAAACCGAGTCCGTTCTACAGTTTCTCATTAGGCTGAATGAATAACCGACTCTAAATGTAGGTATTGTGATATAAACCGAGTCCGTTCTACAGTTTCTCATTAGACTGAATGAATAACCGACTCTAAATGTATGTATTGTGATATAAACCGAGTCCGTTCTACAGTTTCTCATTAGGCTGAATGAATAACCGACTCTAAATGTAGGTATTGTGATATAAACCGAGTCCGTTCTACAGTTTCTCATTAGGCTGAATGAATAACCGGCTCTAAATGTAGGTATTGTGATATAAACCGAGTCCGTTCTACAGTTTCTCAGTAGACTGAATGAATAACCGACTCTAAATGTAGGTATTGTGATATAAACCGAGTCCGTTCTACAGTTTCTCGTTAGGCTGAATGAATAACCGACTCTAAATGTAGGTATTGTGATATAAACCGAGTCCGTTCTACAGTTTCTCGTTAGGCTGAATGAATAACCGGCTCTAAATGTAGGTATTGTGATATAAACCGAGTCCGTTCGACAGTTTCTCATTAGACTGAATGAATAACCGACTCTAAATGTAGGTATTGTGATATAAACCGAGTCCGTTCTACAGTTTCTCATTAGACTGAATGAATAACCGACTCTAAATGTATGTATTGTGATATAAACCGAGTCCGTTCTACAGTTTCTCATTAGACTGAATGAATAACCGACTCTAAATGTAGGTATTGTGATATAAACCGAGTCCGTTCTACAGTTTCTCATTAGGCTGAATGAATAACCGACTCTAAATGTAGGTATTGTGATATAAACCGAGTCCGTTCTACAGTTTCTCATTAGGCTGAATGAATAACCGACTCTAAATGTAGGTATTGTGATATAAACCGAGTCCGTTCTACAGTTTCTCATTAGGCTGAATGAATAACCGACTCTAAATGTAGGTATTGTGATATAAACCGAGTCCGTTCTACAGTTTCTCATTAGACTGAATGAATAACCGACTCTAAATGTAGGCATTGTGATATAAACCGAGTCCGTTCTACAGTTTCTCATTAGGCTGAATGAATAACCGGCTCTAAATGTAGGTATAGTGATATAATCCGAGTCCGTTCTACAGTTTCTCATTAGGCTGAATGAATAACCGGCTCTAAATGTAGGTATTGTGATATAAACCGAGTCCGTTCTACAGTTTCTCATTAGACTGAATGAATAACCGACTCTAAATGTAGGTATTGTGATATAAACCGAGTCCGTTCTACAGTTTCTCATTAGGCTGAATGAATAACCGGCTCTAAATGTAGGTATAGTGATATAAACCGAGTCCGTTCTACAGTTTCTCATTAGGCTGAATGAATAACCGGCTCTAAATGTAGGTATAGTGATATAAACCGAGTCCGTTCTACAGTTTCTCATTAGGCTGAATGAATAACCGACTCTAAATGTAGGTATTGTGATATAAACCGAGTCAGTTCTACAGTTTCTCATTAGGCTGAATGAATAACCGACTCTAAATGTAGGTATTGTGATATAAACCGAGTCCGTTCTACAGTTTCTCATTAGGCTGAATGAATAACCGGCTCTAAATGTAGGTATTGTGATATAAACCGAGTCCGTTCTACAGTTTCTCATTAGGCTGAATGAATAACCGGCTCTAAATGTAGGTATTGTGATATAAACCGAGTCCGTTCTACAGTTTCTCATTAGGCTGAATGAATAACCGGCTCTAAATGTAGTTATTGTGATATAAACCGAGTCCGTTCTACAGTTTCTCATTAGGCTGAATGAATAACCGACTCTAAATGTAGGTATTGTGATATAAACCGAGTCCGTTCTACAGTTTCTCATTAGACTGAATGAATAACCGACTCTAAATGTATGTATTGTGATATAAACCGAGTCCGTTCTACAGTTTCTCATTAGGCTGAATGAATAACCGACTCTAAATGTAGGTATTGTGATATAAACCGAGTCCGTTCTACAGTTTCTCATTAGGCTGAATGAATAACCGACTCTAAATGTAGGTATTGTGATATAAACCGAGTCCGTTCTACAGTTTCTCATTAGGCTGAATGAATAACCGACTCTAAATGTAGGTATTGTGATATAAACCGAGTCCGTTCTACAGTTTCTCATTAGACGGAATGAATAACCGACTCTAAATGTAGGTATTGTGATATAAACCGAGTCCGTTCTACAGTTTCTCGTTAGGCTGAATGAATAACCGGCTCTAAATGTAGGTATTGTGATATAAACCGAGTCCGTTCTACAGTTTCTCGTTAGGCTGAATGAATAACCGGCTCTAAATGTAGGTATTGTGATATAAACCGAGTCCGTTCTACAGTTTCTCGTTAGGCTGAATGAATAACCTGCTCTAAATGTAGGTATTGTGATATAAACCGAGTCCGTTCTACAGTTTCTCATTAGGCTGAATGAATAACCTGCTCTAAATGTAGGTATTGTGATATAAACCGAGTCCGTTCTACAGTTTCTCATTAGGCTGAATGAATAACCGGCTCTAAATGTAGGTATTGTGATATAAACCGAGTCAGTTCTACAGTTTCTCAGTAGACTGAATGAATAACCGACTCTAAAGGTAGGTATTGTGATATAAACCGAGTCCGTTCTACAGTTTCTCGTTAGGCTGAATGAATAACCGACTCTAAATGTAGGTATTGTGATATAAACCGAGTCCGTTCTACAGTTTCTCGTTAGGCTGAATGAATAACCGACTCTAAATGTAGGTATTGTGATATAAACCGAGTCCGTTCTACAGTTTCTCATTAGACTGAATGAATAACCGACTCTAAATGTAGGTATTGTGATATAAACCGAGTCCGTTCTACAGTTTCTCATTAGACTGAATGAATAACCGACTCTAAATGTAGGTATTGTGATATAAACCGAGTCCGTTCTACAGTTTCTCATTAGACTGAATGAATAACCGACTTTAAATGTAGGTATTGTGATATAAACCGAGTCCGTTCTACAGTTTCTCATTAGACTGAATGAATAACCGACTCTAAATGTAGGTATTGTGATATAAACCGAGTCCGTTCTACAGTTTCTCATTAGACTGAATGAATAACCGACTCTAAATGTAGGTATTGTGATATAAACCGAGTCCGTTCTACAGTTTCTCATTAGACTGAATGAATAACCGACTCTAAATGTAGGTATTGTGATATAAACCGAGTCCGTTCTACAGTTTCTCATTAGACTGAATGAATAACCGACTCTAAATGTAGGTATTGTGATATAAACCGAGTCCGTTCTACAGTTTCTCATTAGGCTGAATGAATAACCGGCTCTAAATGTAGTTATTGTGATATAAACCGAGTCCGTTCTACAGTTTCTCATTAGGCTGAATGAATAACCGACTCTAAATGTAGGTATTGTGATATAAACCGAGTCCGTTCTACAGTTTCTCATTAGACTGAATGAATAACCGACTCTAAATGTATGTATTGTGATATAAACCGAGTCCGTTCTACAGTTTCTCATTAGGCTGAATGAATAACCGACTCTAAATGTAGGTATTGTGATATAAACCGAGTCCGTTCTACAGTTTCTCATTAGACGGAATGAATAACCGACTCTAAATGTAGGTATTGTGATATAAACCGAGTCCGTTCTACAGTTTATCGTTAGGCTGAATGAATAACCGACTCTAAATGTAGGTATTGTGATATAAACCGAGTCCGTTCTACAGTTTCTCGTTAGGCTGAATGAATAACCGGCTCTAAATGTAGGTATTGTGATATAAACCGAGTCCGTTCTACAGTTTCTCGTTAGGCTGAATGAATAACCTGCTCTAAATGTAGGTATTGTGATATAAACCGAGTCCGTTCTACAGTTTCTCATTAGGCTGAATGAATAACCTGCTCTAAATGTAGGTATTGTGATATAAACCGAGTCCGTTCTACAGTTTCTCATTAGGCTGAATGAATAACCGGCTCTAAATGTAGGTATTGTGATATAAACCGAGTCAGTTCTACAGTTTCTCAGTAGACTGAATGAATAACCGACTCTAAATGTAGGTATTGTGATATAAACCGAGTCCGTTCTACAGTTTCTCGTTAGGCTGAATGAATAACCGACTCTAAATGTAGGTATTGTGATATAAACCGAGTCCGTTCTACAGTTTCTCGTTAGGCTGAATGAATAACCGACTCTAAATGTAGGTATTGTGATATAAACCGAGTCCGTTCTACAATTTCTCATTAGACTGAATGAATAACCGACTCTAAATGTAGGTATTGTGATATAAACCGAGTCCGTTCTACAGTTTCTCATTAGACTGAATGAATAACCGACTCTAAATGTAGGTATTGTGATATAAACCGAGTCCGTTCTACAGTTTCTCATTAGACTGAATGAATAACCGACTCTAAATGTAGGTATTGTGATATAAACCGAGTCCGTTCTACAGTTTCTCATTAGACTGAATGAATAACCGACTCTAAATGTAGGTATTGTGATATAAACCGAGTCCGTTCTACAGTTTCTCATTAGACTGAATGAATAATCGACTCTAAATGTAGGTATTGTGATATAAACCGAGTCCGTTCTACAGTTTCTCATTAGACTGAATGAATAACCGACTCTAAATGTATGTATTGTGATATAAACCGAGTCCGTTCTACAGTTTCTCATTAGACTGAATGAATAACCGACTCTAAATGTAGGTATTGTGATATAAACCGAGTCCGTTCTACAGTTTCTCATTAGGCTGAATGAATAACCGACTCTAAATGTAGGTATTGTGATATAAACCGAGTCCGTTCTACAGTTTCTCATTAGGCTGAATGAATAACCGACTCTAAATGTAGGTATTGTGATATAAACCGAGTCCGTTCTACAGTTTCTCATTAGGCTGAATGAATAACCGACTCTAAATGTAGGTATTGTGATATAAACCGAGTCCGTTCTACAGTTTCTCATTAGGCTGAATGAATAACCGACTCTAAATGTAGGTATTGTGATATAAACCGAGTCCGTTCTACAGTTTCTCATTAGGCTGAATGAATAACCGACTCTAAATGTAGGTATTGTGATATAAACCGAGTCCGTTCTACAGTTTCTCATTAGGCTGAATGAATAACCGACTCTAAATGTAGGTATTGTGATATAAACCGAGTCCGTTCTACAGTTTCTCATTAGGCTGAATGAATAACCGGCTCTAAATGTAGGTATTGTGATATAAACCGAGTCCGTTCTACAGTTTCTCATTAGACTGAATGAATAACCGACTCTAAATGTAGGTATTGTGATATAAACCGAGTCCGTTCTACAGTTTCTCATTAGGCTGAATGAATAACCGGCTCTAAATGTAGGTATTGTGATATAAACCGAGTCCGTTCTACAGTTTCTCATTAGGCTGAATGAATAACCGACTCTAAATGTAGGTATTGTGATATAAACCGAGTCCGTTCTACAGTTTCTCATTAGACTGAATGAATAACCGACTCTAAATGTATGTATTGTGATATAAACCGAGTCCGTTCTACAGTTTCTCATTAGACTGAATGAATAACCGACTCTAAATGTAGGTATTGTGATATAAACCGAGTCCGTTCTACAGTTTCTCATTAGACTGAATGAATAACCGACTCTAAATGTAGGTATTGTGATATAAACCGAGTCCGTTCTACAGTTTCTCATTAGGCTGAATGAATAACCGACTCTAAATGTAGGTATTGTGATATAAACCGAGTCCGTTCTACAGTTTCTCATTAGGCTGAATGAATAACCGACTCTAAATGTATGTATTGTGATATAAACCGAGTCCGTTCTACAGTTTCTCATTAGGCTGAATGAATAACCGACTCTAAATGTAGGTATTGTGATATAAACCGAGTCAGTTCTACAGTTTCTCATTAGGCTGAATGAATAACCGACTCTAAATGTAGGTATTGTGATATAAACCGAGTCCGTTCTACAGTTTCTCATTAGGCTGAATGAATAACCGACTCTAAATGTAGGTATTGTGATATAAACCGAGTCCGTTCTACAGTTTCTCATTAGACTGAATGAATAACCAGCTCTAAATGTAGGTATTGTGATATAAACCGAGTCCTTTGGTCAGTAAAGTCACAGAAACATTAGCAGCTGTGTAATAGATATGATGTTTACTTCATTTGTATCCAAACCAAAAACAGTACATACAGTATGCGGAGATATCCTGAATGAATCGCTGCAGCTTGTTTCTGCTGACGTTTGTGTTTGAAATGGAAAATGAAAGCCCGGCAGTGAGAAGTGCACTATTAGCATGTTAAATGCGGCTGAGCTGAGTGGGGTCAGCTCTGATCATACAATCGTACAATTACAGTATTGAAGGGAAACTCCAGACTTTCATAAATTCTATAGAACTAAACAGTTAAGACAGTTAAACCGAGCTCCTCACAGTGGTGGTGATAGGAACCAGATGTCCCTCTAAAAGCTCCTCACAGTGGTGGTGATGGGAACCAGACGTCCCTCTAAAAGCTCCTACAGAAAGTTCCTACATGAACTGGTTCTGAATTCACTGCCTGATGACTGAGACGCTGTTTTATGAGAGTTTGGAGAACTTCAACTCCATTCATGGTGGAGGGAGACATTGTTTCGGTTCCAGTAAGAGGATGATTACCGTCTCCCAGTGCGTCAACGTGTCCACTTTATCAGGTCACTCACAGTTCATTTTATCAGCTCCACTGACCACACCAGTGCACTCTGTTTCTTTAGACTTTATTAGCCTTTATTTACTCTGCAAATATGGTGAACACTGTCCACTCACTGTCCACTCTAGACACTCCTACCTTGTGGGTCCACCTTGTAGATGTAAAGTCAGAGACGGCAGCTCATCTGCTGCTGCACAGTTTGTGTTGGTCATCCTCTAGTCCTTCATCAGTGGCCACAGGACGCTGCCCACAGGACGCTGCCCACAGGACGCTGCCCACAGGACGCCGCCCACAGGACGCCGCCCACAGGACGCCGCCCACAGGACGCCGCCCACAGGACGCCGCCCACAGGACGCCGGATATTATGGGTGTCCAGCAGTGACACTGAGCTAGAGCGGTGGAATGGACACTGTGTTTAAAGTGTCCTGACCCCTGATTAAAAGGAGGCTCACAGATTAATTGCAATCCATAACTGTAAGTGCACCAATATAATCAGTGGAGCTGAAGAAGTGGACCGTGAGTGGACTCAGCCGTTTCTATTGCTGTGTTTACATGATGGCATTGAAAGAAATGTTGTTCTGAGCCTCAGAGCAGAACTACAGTCGGAATCAAGGCACACAGTCGCTGGCATGGTGACAGCATTCCTAGCAAAAAGGGATTATTATCAGAGGAGAGTTCTTAGAGGTGGGCAATATGGCAAATATGTAATATCACGATACTTCAGAAACTGTAGCGATACAGGAGGTCACTATATTTCTTTTCTTCAGACACCTCTTTGGCTGGAACAGAGAAAAAAGCCTGCACTTTAAAAAAAATCAAAAACTGTAAACAAAATGATTTTCATTTAGTATTCGTCACTAAATCCAGTTAAACAGACTAATCTTGCTCTCTTTATAACGAAACACGCAGCTGATTGACAGGTGTCGACAGGTGCTGACAAGATACACGATATGTCCAGAAAAGCATGCTGTATTTTCCCGTGACATAACCGATGTATATTGCCATACTGTCCAGCTCTAAGAGCTCCAGCAGTGTAATCTGCTGTATAACAGTGGGTTACTCTGGACTTCAATAAGACATTTGGTGTCGCTGACTTCAGAAAATTTCAACATCCAGTTTATTTCTCTGCCACAGTCGACAGCAAAAGTTGGGAAACTGAAGGAGTGGCCGAACATTCCGATCACCGCCGCGCTGCGTCATGCACCTACTGCCAACATGTAAACACAGCGTAACACAGTGGACTCTGGGTGGACGTATGTATGCAGAGTGCTCATTTATGCAGTAGTTTTCTGGCCCGTGCTGTGCTGCAGAACCTGGTGGTCCCACCCAGCAGTGGTCAGAACATCTGAGCCTCCGGGAACCCAGCACACCCCTCGCACGAAGTCCTGGTGCCGAACGTCCCGGTAACTGCACATAACAGAGAGTCAGTCAGAGAGCTTTACACACAGCATACAACTCAAATTAACATCAAACAATACGCAGAACAGGAATAACAGACTAACAGAACACTCATCAGTAAAACACAATCAGATCAGAGATGAAATGAGCAGAGCAGCGTGAGAGAAGACGATTCACTTTATACTGAAACCCTCATTTTCACTTCGCACAGCCGCAACTTTAATTCCAGCTCACTTTTTCAGCACCGTTGCCTTAATTAGGAAATATTAACGTGACAGAGCTTGTGCACTGCAGGCAGATGAGTTGGACCAATCAGAAGCAACCAAACACCTACACTACACCACACTGGTGGTCAGTCATGTTGGAACAGGAAGGGGCCGTCCCCAAACTGTTCCCACAAAGTTGGGAGCATGAAATTGTCCAAAATCTCTTGGTGCTGAAGCTTTAAGAGCTCCTTTCACTGGAACTAAGGGGCCGAGCCCAACTCCTGAAAAACACCCCCGCACCATGATCCCCCCTCCACCAAACTTTACACTCGGCACAATGCAGTCAGACAAGTACCGTCTCCTGGCAACCACCAAACCCAGACTCGTCCATCGGATTTCCAGACAGAGAAGCGTGATTGGTCACTCCAGAGAACTCGTCTCCACTGCTCTAGAGTCCAGTGGCGGCGCTTTACTCCACTGCATTCCACGCTTTGCACTGCGCTTGGTGATGTAAGGCTTGGATGCAGCTGCTCGGCCATGGAAACCCATTCCATGAAGCTCTCTACGCTGTTCTTGAGCTGATCTGAAGGCCACATGAAGTTTGGAGGTCTGTAGTGATTGACTCTGCAGAAAGTCGGTGACCTCTGCGCACTATGCCCCTCAGCATCCGCTGACCGCTCTGTCATTTTACGTGGCCGACCACTTCGTGGCTGAGTTGCTGTCGTTCCCAATCACTTCCACTTTGTTATAATCCCACTGACAGTGGACTGTGGAATATTAAGTAGTGAGGAAATTTCACGACTGGACTTGCTGCACAGGTGGCGTCCGATCACGGCACCACGCTGGAATTCACTGAGCTCCTGAGAGCGACCCATTCTTTCACTAATGTCTGTAGAAGCAGTCTGCAGGCCGAGGGGCTCGGCTTTATACACCTGTGGCCATGGAAGTGACTGGAACACCTGGATTCAGTGATTTGGATGGGGGAGGGAATAGTTTTGGAAATATTGCCTATGTATGCTGTGACATCACAACCACAACTAACTGGCAGTCTGACATGTTCAGTGCTCAAGCCTAAGCCTAACACAGATCCAGGGTTCTGGTGCTAAAAGGTTCTGCTGTTCTGTGCTGAGGAGTTTATAAAGAGCGTCTGGCTGAGGGAAAGTGGAGCGAAGGTCACTGACATTGAGTGAATAAAGAGCCAATCAGGTAAACGGAGGCGTGTCTATACTCACATTTCTCTGAGCTGTGCATTCACCACGGCAACGGAGCAGTCGTCACTCACCGAGGCCAGCAGAGGAGAACTGAACACACACACACACACACACACCCCCGCACACACAGACACAGACACCCACACACACACACAGACACACACAGACACCCGCACACACACACCCACACACAGACACACCCACAGACTTATGAGAATACACTGCACAAAAACACCACACAGCGCTGTTAAAGAGCCCCAATTCCACTGCATTAATAACTGTGATTCTGTTTCTACACAAACGGTCAAAATTCATTTTTCATTCATAATCATTTTTCATCTATCACTTAAAATTAAACAGGCTGTTTCTAATGCTGCACCATTCATATATGTAAATGAGCTCTGTTGTGACTAGAAGGTCTTTACTGCAGAGTTTGTCTGCAAAAACACCATCACCTCAATGAGCAAGGGCGGGGCTAGACTGCCGCATGGCGAGTGGGCGGAGCTAGACCGCAGACTGAGTGGGCGGGGCTAGACCGCCGCATGCAGAGTGAGTGGGACTAGACCGCCGCATGGTGAGTGGGTGGGGCTAAACCACTGCATGCAGAGTGGGCGGGGCTAGACCGCCGCAGGCAGAGTGGGCGGGGGCAGACCGCCGCAGGCAGAGTGGGCGGGGCTAGACCGCCGCAGGCAGAGTGGGCGGGGGCAGACCGCCGCAGGCAGAGTGGGCGGGGCTAGACCGCCGCAGGCAGAATGGGCGGGGCTAGACCGCCGCAGGCAGAGTGGGCGGGGCTAGACCGCCGCAGGCAGAGTGGGCGGGGGCAGGCCGCCGCAGGCAGAGTGGGCGGGGGCAGGCCGCCGCAGGCAGAGTGGGCGGGGCTAGACCGCCGCAGGCAGAATGGGCGGGGCTAGACCGCCGCAGGCAGAATGGGCGGGGCTAGACCGCCGCAGGCAGAGTGGGCGGGGCTAGACCACTTCATAGTGAGTGGGCGGGGCTAGACCGCCGCAGGCAGAGCGGGCGGGGCTAGACCGCCGCAGGCAGAGCGGGCGGGGACAGACCGCCGCATGCAGAGAGGGCGGGGCTAGACCGCCGCAGGCCGAGTGGGCGGGGCTAGACCACTTCATAGTGAGTGGGCGGGGCTAGACCGCCGCAGGCAGAGTGGGCGGGGCTAGACCGCCGCAGGCTGAGTGGGCGGGGCTAGACCCGCCGCAGGCTGAGTGGGCGGGGCTAGACCGCCGCAGGCTGAGTGGGCGGGACTAGACCGCTGCATGGTGAGTGGGTGGGGCTAAACTACTGCATGCAGAGTGAGCGGGGCTAGACCGCCGCATGCAGAGTGGGCGGGGCTAGACCGCCGCAGGCAGAGTGGGCGGGGCTAGACCGCCGCAGGCAGAGTGGGCGGGGCTAGACCGCCGCAGGCAGAGTGGGCGGGGCTAGACCGCCGCATGCAGAGAGGGCGGGGCTAGACCGCCGCATGCAGAGAGGGCGGGGCTAGACCGCCGCAGGCCGAGTGAGCGGGGCTAGACCACTTCATAGTGAGTGGGCGGGGCTAGACCGCCGCAGGCTGAGTGGGCGGGGCTAGACCGCCGCAGGCTGAGTGGGCGGGGCTAGACCGCCGCAGGCTGAGTGGGCGGGGCTAGACCGCCGCAGGCTGAGTGGGCGGGGCTAGACCGCCGCAGGCTGAGTGGGCGGGGCTAGACCGCCGCAGGCTGAGTGGGCGGGGCTAGACCGCCGCAGGCTGAGTGGGCGGGGCTAGACCGCCGCAGGCTGAGTGGGCGGGGCTAGACCGCTGCAGGCTGAGTGGGCGGGGCTAGACCGCTGCATGGTGAGTGGGTGGGGCTAAACTACTGCATGCAGAGTGAGCGGGGCTAGACCGCCGCATGCAGAGTGGGCGGGGCTAGACCGCAGCAGGCAGAGTGGGAGGGGCTGCACTCAGGCTGTTTATGCAGGGTAGTTTCCACATATGGACAGTATGTACTGGCGGCTGATGGTACGATGAATAACTACAACAGTGTTTATTGTGTTTATTTACATCAAACTTTTTTTGTTCTTCAAAAAACACTTGAAGGAAAATAAATATCAACCACAGCCCGGTAACGAGTTACAGTGCCGCAGGTGTGTGTATACCTGTGTGAAGAGAAGGCAAGGCCGGTCACTCTGCGTCTGTGTGTGGTCATCGTCTGGACGCTCCCTGCAGCCTGGAAATCCGTCACAGTCACCCTGCCCAGCTCATCACCTACATTGGGGGATTGTGGGTAATGTAGCTGTGTACAGTGCTGGAAGTGATGTATAGAGCTCCAGCAACTGAAATGTGCTGCATTACACTTTATACTACTGCTTATTTCTGTATTAGGTACATTTGGTTTTAGGTATGTAGGGGATTGTGGGTAATGTAGTTCTGTACAGTATTGTATGCCTGGTGCAGTATATAATAGAGGACTGTGCATACAAAACTACACTAACCAATCATGTATGGAGCACCACAGCAGATGTGTTTGTATACAGAACTCTATGCAAAGTTTCTATTTAAAGCAATGAATTATGGGCAATGTAGTTGTGCACAGTACTGTACATAATGGTGCTGTATAACATGGGGAACTATGGGTAAAATACTGTGTACAGTACTATATGCAAAACAGCTGTATAGAACAGGGGATTATGGGCAATGTAGTGGTTACAGCACTGTTGTGTTACATAGATTTAACATAATTTAAGGAATTATGGTAGTTAACAAAGTTTGTTTTTATTATTATTATTATTATTATTAATAATAATAATAATAATAATCACCACCACCTTTACCCTTAATACCCAATTCTATACAGGTTTGGTTTAGCACAAAGAACTGTGGGTAATAAAGTTATGTACAGAACCATGTGTGATATTGCTGTACACAGTAGGGATTTGTGGGTAATGCAGTTTTGTAAAGTAGCATGGAATCTGGGTAATTTAGGGGGGGATAGTATTATTTGCAATGGTGCTGTATCGAGTAGGGAGTTGTGGGAGATGTAGATGAGCAGGGGGTTATGGGTAATGTAGTTGTAGTTGTGTTCATTACCATATGCGATTGTGGTGGTCTTATGAGGGTCCCACGCAACAGCAGTGGGACAGCAGCTGGGAGAGGCCACGTCTGGAACAGACACAGCAAGATAAATACAGAGCAGCAGAACCAGAACAGCAACACGAGCCACTGCTAGCAGAGGAATCTGGAACATCCAGTGTTTACGCAGTTATTCTGCAGACGAGCTCGACGGCTCCGCCTTAGGACTGAGACGTGAGCGCACACGGGCAGATCAGGGATGCTGCAGTGAAAAGGGGTCTGCTGTCCCCCTACTGTCAGGACTGCTTAACTGCAACTGGTAAAACTAATCAAAACACCTTGAGCATCGGTTTATGCTGTTTATTTGATCTGCTCACTGAGTTGTACTGTAAACCAATCAGAGGCAGTGAGGTTTCTGCTCCTGATATCGTGTCTCCTTATTGTTTGTAATAATCGACTGGGCGATGGACGCAGCAGAGCTAGATCAGGATGGAAAGCCCTGCCGCGCTCCTGTAACAGGCCTCCTCGTGTCCCTGAAGCGAACCAGAAGGAACTATTCATTCTCCGAGAGGCGGGAAAGGGGGCGGGGCTTATCCGCCCTGTTTTATTAGTGTTGTAAGAATGATGGACAGTTTAAACCCTGAACACACCTCCTCCAGGAGTGGCAGTGTCTGATATGGGGAGGGGGTAGAGTGTGTGTGTGTGTGTGTGGCGGAGGGTTCAGAAGTGAACTAGCGGTGTATGAAAGACGGTAAACACATTTTATTGTTTTTTTTTTTCTTGGATGATCATCAGGGCGTGTTTAAGTTTGGCCTGTGCTTCCAACGCTGCACTTCAGCTCTAATTTCATAATTAATAATAATAATAATAATAATAATAAAACTAAAAAGTTAAAAGGCTCATATGAAGGGAAAAAACAAGAAATGAAAGGTATTATTACATTACATTTACATTTAACAGACGCTTTTTATTATTAGGTATTATTAAAATCTCGAGTCATGCAGTGAAACGAAGCTCAAGACCAGCTGTTTTAAACTCCGTGTTTTTGTGATGTCAACATATTTACATATATCCACAAAGTCAGCAGCGGTTTAGCTCCACCCATTAATGCATAACGTTATAAGGAGTGTTTCAGCCCAGCCAATCAGAACAGAGCTTGTTTACCTTTACTCCACTCTTAAAGGCACAGTATGAAAACAGCCTGTTTAACAGTGCGGGACAGAGAGAGGCTCGATTACAGTCACTGGCTCAAAACTACATGAACTAAGTGGAGCTCGCAGAAACAGCAATGCAGGATACCGGCCCTTTAAACGTGCAGCGTTTACCTAATCGAGACGCAGGTTTGGGTTTCCGGCGATCCCACAGCAACAAACGCCCGTCCTGCACCACAGAGACATCAGGCACACGAGGAGAGAGAGAAAATATTTAATAATAAACTTCATTTAAAACTAAAAAACAAACACTGATCTGGAATCAAGGCCACAGGTAAAGGTTATTATGATGACCTGAGCGCAGGAGAGGAAGAGTGAGTCATCTGACGGGCTGCAGCAAACACTGTTCACCGGCATGGAGTGAGCTACGGAGAGAGAGAGAGAGAGAGAGAGAGAGAGAGAGAGAGAGAGAGAGAGAGAGAGAGAGAGAGAGAGAGAGAGAGAGAGACTCATTCAGAGCGGTTTGGTGTGAAACACTTGGTTCTAGATAAACTCCTCGAGTCAGAACCGTTCACAGTGGTGGTGATGGGAACCAGACGTCCCTCTAAAAGCTCCTCCCAGTGGTGGTGATGGGAACCAGACATCCCTCTAAAAGCTCCTACAGAAAGTTCCTACATGAACTGGTTCTGAATTCACTGCCTGATGACTGAGACGCTGTTTTATGAGAGTTTAGAGAACTTCAACTCCATTCATGGTGGAGGGAGACATGCAGGGCGCTGTGCGGCAAAATAGTCCCCAAAGAAAACTCAGTATTCCAGATTTTCCACTGTTTTCCATCATCAACATTCCATATAAGCTCAGAAGACTCGTGTAGGTTCTCTGGTGGTTCTGGATGGTAAATAAAGTGTCTATATCTGTGTTGTAGTCATGGAGACGCCTGGTTCCCATCACCACCACTGTAAAGACGTCTGAACCGTTTCACACCAAACCCTCTGGAGAATTTGAAAATTGGGTGGTATTCCCCTTTAACCACATCTACAGTGTTACATATGCATTCCTGTTCATTTTTTCATGGAGATTATATTTAAAACCCATCGGGTCGTGATGATAAATAGGTGAAAGACTGAGGTCTCTGAGGTTCTGTAAAGGTTCTTTACGGGTTCTGTAGAGGTTACTGTGAGAGGAACCCTGAGCAGACTGCAGTCTCGCGGTGTTCTTCAGCATTCCTGCGTCTGAGTTTATGTTGGCTGCCTTCCAGCCTGCTGCAGGTTTTAGTCTCGCTCCAGTTTACTGTTTCTTCGCCGTCTGAATGCGGAACTTCATCTCTGGAAGTTTTACAGTCTGAGTAATAAATAACTCTGAGCTACAGCTGAGAGTCGGGGACGGACCAGAGCTGCAGCCTCTCAAAAACACAGCCAGAGGCTGAGCTGCACCCCCTACTGACCAACCCTGGAACTGCTTTAACATAGGAAAAGCTGAAAACCAGCTGGGGGGGGGGGGGGGGGGGGGGGGGGGGGGGCAAAATGCACCCCCTACTGCTCACAGCTGGAACTGCTTAATCCCACAAACGTTCAGACGTGAACAATCTCATTTCTATGAGAGCTGTAAGGTGTCTATGTTAAAACTCCTTGCCGTGAAGGAATGTTTCGGTTACTTTAGGGCATTAAAGGGGACAAATCACGGAAAACTGAGTGATCCTTGCTTTTTTTCTCAGTGCATAAACTCCACATACAAGAAACAAATCTACAAAAAAGCCAGTTTTGGACTCTTGTGTGTTCTTGTGATGTCACAAAAAACAGCATTTATATACATCTGCCCATTCAGCCTACAGCAGTTTAGCCCCACCCATTCAGCCTACAGCAGTTTATCCCCACCCATTCAGCCTACAGCAGTTTAGCCCCACCCATTCAGCTACTCACAATGGACTGCTTTTTGAGTGAAACGTGATACAGGGCACCCAATCAGAAAAGACCTTACTGTATATCAGCCTTAAAGGCGGAGCCAGTTTAAGGGATAGAGAGAACTAAAACTATCAGTGATGTCAGCAGCTTTTATCTGCATGATCGGATCCCCAGGATGAGGAAGCTCCCTGCGTTAATTAAAGAAGCAGGACGGGTTACAGCAGCCTGGTGGCGCTCGGCGGGGTCGGCGATTTATTATCCTCACCGTTATAGCTGCTGATCACCGCCTCCTGACTCAGATCCCACACTTTAATCCTGAAAACACAGAAATCACACTCGGGTCACCGTTTCACACCGGAATCTGATTCTCAGCTTCAATCAGACACGCCCCTCGCGCCCCTCGCTGACCTGCAGTCCATACTGCTGCTGACCGCATGGCAGGCGCCGGCCGTAGGGCTGATCGCCGTCACCACGTGATCGTGCTCGTGTCGAGTGAACCTGTTCACCAGCAAGCGCTCGTCCTCTGCCAACTCCCACAATTCAACAGCACCTACAAAACAATTAACCAATGAGAAAAGAGCTTTGAGTGACACCGTGTTCTTCATATACATATATGCAAATGAAAGGTAATTGGGAGATAATTAAATCCTGTGTAATTGACAATTATCAGTCTGTTCAACATGAAATGTCAACACGATATTAAATGACAGCCGGTATTTTCAAAATTAGACTTGTCCAAACAACGAAACACGAGGCTTTAACTCCACCCATCACAGGGGCGCCGTCTTCCACCCATCACAGGGGCGCCGTCTTCCACCCATCACAGGGGCGCCGTCTTCCACCCATCACAGGGGCGCCGTCTTCCACCCATCACAGGGGCGCCGTCTTCCACCCATCACAGGGGCGCCGTCTTCCACCCATCACAGGGACGGCGTCTTCCACCCATCACAGGGACGGCGTCTTCCACCCATCACAGGGACGGCGTCTTCCACCCATCACAGGGACGGCGTCTTCCACCCATCACAGGGGCGCCGTCTTCCACCCATCACAGGGGCGCCGTCTTCCACCCATCACAGGGGCGCCGTCTTCCACCCATCACAGGGACGCCGTCTTCCACCCATCACAGGGGCGCCGTCTTCCACCCATCACAGGGGCGCCGTCTTCCACCCATCACAGGGGCGCCGTCTTCCACCCATCACAGGGGCGCCGTCTTCCACCCATCACAGGTCGCTCTTAATACCCCAAAAAATCCTTCATAAACGTTTTAAAAAGCTATTTACGGCAGAAATCAGTCACCCCAATGCGCCTGTGTTAGCACTAAGCTACCACACTGGGCTTAATGCGATTCAGCTCTGCTGAAACACCGAGGCACTGAAGCCACGACCCTCTGAACTCCGAACCCTGCAGCTCTCTTCAGAGAGGACCAAGCATTCCAGAGCCACACTGTCCAGCCCACAGAAATCCTTCCACTTCGTATGTTCAGAATCCCCGACATCCTGCTGATGTGGGTTTCCTCCCTTTCAGCGAAGCAAGTTGAGCCCCCTGTTGTGGAGAATCTGCTCGACCTGCTTTATAATGACCTGTTTATCACAGTGCAAATTAATTACTAAAAATTAATTAATGAATAAATAGATTCAGATTTATCATTCAATCAACACGCAGGCGGCATCACTAGGACAGCTTTTCTACATCTTCACAACATCGCCAAGATCAGAAATGCCCTGTCCCTGCGTGATGCAGAAACACTAGTACACGCCTTTATTACTTCCAGGCTAGACTACTGTAACGCGCTACTGTCAGGATGTACGAGCAGGAATGTAAACAAACTCCAACTAGTCCAAAACGCCGCAGCCAGGGTCCTCACTAAAACTAGAAAATATTACAGTCTGTCAGAGCGACTGT
>NC_051231.1:35620234-35642734 GCF_015220715.1 Pygocentrus nattereri | reverse complement strand
AAAGTGGCAGTGACTGATAATAAATATGTGACATGCTGTATAAAACAGTTCAGATTATTGCACCTCAGATTATCCTGCATCTCATCGCCGAATGTCCTGCGGCTCATCGCCGAACGTCCTGCGGCTCATCGCCGAACGTCCTGCGGCTCATCGCCGAACATCCTGCGGCTCATCGCCGAACGTCCTGCGGCTCATCGCCGAACGTCCTGCGGCTCATCGCCGAACGTCCTGCGGCTCATCGCTGAATGCCCCGCGGCTCATCCTAGGACACATGCTCATTCTCTGAATGCAGAGATGCATTCTGGGATTTGGCAGGGAGGACTCCTACTGCCTCGTTCTGTATTGATATTACAGCACTGACCTCACCCAAAGATCCCACCCAGCAAAGACTGGCATGCGTTTCATTTGTTTAATGCTGGTCTGTGCTGGTTTATGCTGGTCACCCCAGCATGTTCATACTGGTTGACCAGCATTCCAGTGCTAAAACATAATTTATGCTGCGTTCACAAGTATGTGTTGAAAACAAAGTGTCATTTTACACCTCAGGTCCCGACCGACCCGAAGCCATGCAAACACAGCAAAAACGGCTGATTAAACGAGCTGCAGAAGCCGAACTGGTCTGAACTGAACTGGTAACAGCACAGAGCGTTTATCTTTTCACTCAGTTCCTCCTCTGGCTGGGACTTTCTTCATCACACTAGCCCACCAAGCATTTTCTCCTCTTGGGGTCCTACTTATCGATGGCTGTGGCATCACTGGGGTTCAAACCCACAGCCTCCTGGTGGTGGCGAATGTTCAGACCATAGCACTTCTAACAGCTCCTGAAATTACTCAGATTTCTGCCCTTAAATGTTTAATAAACTGTAAAAATGTTTGTTGTGGTCTAAGAATTCACCCCGACATCAGGAGTTTGATGGCCAGAGATCCCACAGCTGTCCACGTCTGGAGGCCCCAGCAAGTGGAGAAACCGAGAAAAAACAAAAACAAATTCTATATTGTTTACTGAATGGAAAAACTAGCAATGAGAGTTCAAAGGACTTCAGACTCTGGTGTCCTAAAGCTCTATTAATCATAAGGCTCTGGATAATGTGATGATATTTTATTATGAATGTAATAAATTGTTACAATCTGCTTTTCTGAGACACTGACTGCATCCTCAAGTGAGGATAATTAGGCCTGTTTAACTGGATTTAATGCAATTGGTAACACACTAATAAAGTCATTGTAGTTGTAGATTATTATTGTCATTATTTATATTATTATTATTATTATTATTATTATTATTATTATTATTATAGTTTTTATATGTAGCATTACAGGCTCTATTTTGTTCCTTATTAAATCTCACAAAAAAACTAATAATCATAATTTACATCATGTGTTGTGAAAATGATGAGATATTTTGCCGTCTCGTCCACCCCCGGTTTATCAAGTCTCATTTTAACAGCAGAGATAAACAGCTCAGAGCTCCTTATGTAGGCACGACGTACGATGTCAGAGGGTCCTGCTGTGGTCATAACGTGCTCTGATCTGTACGACTGTCCAGAATCTGACCGTTACTGTCATTATTAAACATCTCTCGTCCTCAGGCTCGGTGAGGCCGAGCACTCACAGCATCCGTGAGATGTTTCCTGTGTTTAAGTTCTCGTAGTGTGTCCAGCAGCTCCTCATACTGTCCGTCTGATGTTTCCTGGCTGTGGTCAGCACAGAAGGTCAGCCGCAGCATCTCAACGACCCCAACTGCAGTCCCCAGCGGAGCCAGCATGGACCCCACCAGGTAAACCCTCAGGAACCCAGGCTTCACACGCAGCGACAGCAGCTCCCGCGCTAACGGCAACAATGTCCTAATGTCCATCACTGGCAGCCTGCGAGAGACTGAAAACATCAGAGCAGAGAGACCGAAAGCTTCAGAGCAGAGAGACTGAAAACAACAGAGCAGAGAGACTGAAAACATCAGAGCAGAGAGACTGAACACATCAGAGCAGAGAGACCGAACACATCAGAGCAGAGAGACCGAAAACATCAGAGCAGAGAGACTGAAAACAACAGAGCAGAGAGACTGAAAACATCAAAGCAGAGAGACTGAAAACAGCAGAGACTGAAAACATCGAAGCAGAGAGACTGAAAACAACAGAGCAGAGAGACTGAAAACATCAGAGCAGAGAGACTGAAAACAACAGAGCAGAGAGACTGAAAACAACAGAGCGGAGAGACCGAACACATCAGAGCAGAGAGACCGAAAACATCAGAGCAGAGAGGCTGAAAACAACCGAGCGGAGAGACTGAAAACAACAGAGCGGAGAGACCGAAAACATCAGAGCAGAGAGACCGAACACAACAGAGCAGAGAGACCGAAAACATCAGAGCAGAGAGGCTGAAAACAACAGAGCAGAGAGGCTGAAAACAACAGAGCAGAGAGACTGAAAACATCAGAGCAGAGAGACTGAAAACAACAGAGCAGAGAGACCGAAAGCATCAGAGCAGAGAGACCGAAAACTTCAGAGCAGAGAGACTGAAAACAACAGAGCAGAGAGACCAAAAACAACAGAGCGGAGAGACCGAAAACATCAGAGCAGAGAGACCGAACACATCAGAGCAGAGAGACCGAAAACATCAGAGCAGAGAAACCGAAAACATCAGAGCAGAGAGGCTGAAAACAACAGAGCAGAGAGACTGAAAACATCAGAGCAGAGGGACTGAAAACAACAGAGCAGAGAGACTGAAAACATCAGAGCAGAGAGACTGAACACATCAGAGCAGAGAGACGGAAAACATCAGAGCAGAGAGACTGAAAACAACAGAGCAAAGAGACTGAAAACAACAGAGCAGAGAGACTGAAAACATCAGAGCAGAGAGACTGAAAACAACAGAGCAGAGAGACTGAAAACAACAAAGCAGAGACACTGAAAACAACAGAGCAGAGAGACTGAAAACAACAGAGCAGAGAGACTGAAAACATCGAAGCAGAGAGACTGAAAACAACAGAGCAGAGAGACTGAAAACATTGAAGCAGAGAGACTGAAAACAACAGAGCAGAGAGACTGAAAACAACAAACACAGCATAAATAGCACATTCTCCATCAATCCAAAGAACAATTTCACCATGCAGAGAACCATTTAATCACTGAATGGTTCTTTGAGTGTTCATGGTTCTATATAGAACCATGGTATTTACTAAAGAACCCTTAAAGAACCATTAAGAGAGTAGAAGGGAAAGTGTTATGATTTTACTGTGTTTTGATTTTACT
Source organism: Pygocentrus nattereri (assembly GCF_015220715.1). Classification (NCBI taxonomy): domain Eukaryota; kingdom Metazoa; phylum Chordata; class Actinopteri; order Characiformes; family Serrasalmidae; genus Pygocentrus; species Pygocentrus nattereri. Next base: position 35,639,486 of record NC_051231.1, on the reverse strand, counting down.
GTTATGATTTTTCAGTGTTTCACTGAAATACTCCAGTAATGTAATTAATAACTGATACTCGGCAGATGCTGTAATTAATATATTAACTAGTCATTAGTCATTAATTATACACAACACAATGAACACACACACACACACACACACTTACACGCACTCACAGAGTAACTCACTGGTGTGGTGGAGCTTCTGATGACTGACTCTCTCATTGCGCTTTATATGACTGTGTGACGCAGCACTGAGTGGAGTTTACACGCCTCCTCACAGACTGTGAGTGTGACTGGCTCAGACCGACAGGCTAATGCTAAAGTGTCTGACACGCTTAATTTCACACTCTGTGTAGAGAAATCTGGATTAGACCTACAAACACACACACACACACACACACATGCACACACACACACTGAGCCAGTCTGAGTGATGACTCAGCAGACAGGAATTCATAAACTCAGACATCCTGTACAGAACAGAGTCTGACCACACACACACACACACGATGGTGGTGGTGATGGTGATGGTAATGATGAAGATAGTGATAATGGTGATGGTGATGATGGTGACAATGATGATGGTGATGATGGTAATGGTGATGATGGTAATGATGAAGGTGATGGTGATGATGGTAATGATTATGGTGATGTTGGTGATGATGGTGATAATGTTGATAATGATGATGGTGATAGTGATGATGGTGATAATGTTGGTAATGGTGGTGATGATGATGATGGTAATGATTATGGTGATGTTGGTGATGATGGTGATGGTGATAGTGATGATGGTGATAATGTTGGTAATGATGATGGTAATGGTGGTCATGATGATGATGGTAATGATTGTGGTGATGTTGGTGATGGTGATAGTGATGATGGTGATAATGTTGGTAATGATGACGGTAATGGTGATGATGATGATGATGATGATGGTAATGATTATGGTGATGTTGGTGATGATGGTGATGGTGATGATGGTGATAATGTTGGTAATGATGATGGTAATGGTGGTGATGATGATGGTGATGGTAATGATTATGGTGATGTTGGTGATGATGGTGATGGTGATGATGGTGATAATGTTGGTAATGATGATGGTAATGGTGGTGATGATGATGGTGATGGTAATGATTATGGTGATGATGGTGATGGTGATGATGGTGATAATGTTGGTAATGATGATGGTAATGGTGGTGATGATGATGGTGATGGTAATGATTATGGTGATGTTGGTGATGATGGTGATGGTGATGATGGTGATAATGTTGGTAATGATGATGGTAATGGTGGTGATGATGATGGTGATGGTAATGATTATGGTGATGTTGGTGATGATGGTGATGGTGATGATGGTGATAATGTTGGTAATGATGATGGTAATGGTGGTGATGATGATGGTGATGGTAATGATTATGGTGATGTTGGTGATGATGGTGATGGTGATGATGGTGATAATGTTGGTAATGATGATGGTAATGGTGATGATGACTGAGTGCGGTACAGTTCAGGAACAGTTTACAGGCTGTTAATGTGAGTCTGAGGTGGTCCAGTTTGGGCCCACAACTCCTGCAGTCAGACAGTCAGACAGTCAGTCAGTCTGTCAGCACTTCTAAAAGTCAGTGTAGATCTGAGGAGACAACCTGATTGTGTGCTCTGTTTGGGTTTGGGTTCTGTAAGCTTCCAGGATAACATCTGGAACACGCACTGGCCAAGTTGTTAGAGCTCAGTCCATGGTAAGAAGATTAAACGTCTGAAAACATTTTTCTCACCAACACAAAAACATGACAAGGTGCTGCAGTGAGACGCTGTGCTGACCTCTGACTGTACGACACCAGCTACACAGGGAGGAGGAAAACATGACAATGAGTCTATACAGTGAATACAGTGAAATAAACAGGTAATACAGTGGTCTATACAGTGAATACAGCCGTGTTATAGTTATTACAGTAAATACAGTGATGTGTACAGTTAATACAGTGGTATACACAATTAATACAGAGCTGTGTGAAACAATGAATACAGTGGTAAAAACAAATACAGTGATATTTACAGTAAATGGCATTACAGTGACATATACTGTCAATCATTTCTCCTCCTGTAGTCAGTGAACACATGGATTACCTGCAAATATAAAGATTATTAGATACATATTTGCATATATATTCACAGTTCACGTCTTTAGCTGATTGTAACTGCACTGAACTCTCACTGCACGTCTTTCATATCACTCACTGTTTATGTCTTTTTCACAGATCTCATTATGTTGATCTAAATCAAGAGAGTTTTTGTACATTTACTTACTGAAAAAAGTTTCACCAAACAGAATGTTTACATTTGACCCTCCAGCTTTTGTGACGCTACAACCTACAAAGTGTATGAACCAATATATTAAACAGGGCAGCTGAGGTGACTAACAGCGAACTTTAATCCCCACCAAACCCTCTTTACATTTCCAGCAACTCTGCACTGTATAACCCTCTTAGTACACTGGGTACGGTCAGAGTAGAAGCAGTGTGGAAACAGGTACAATAACTTCTTTCTACTGTAATGTTCATGTGTTGGTTATTATCTCAATGAACTGTTGGGAACAAAACTCAGTCTGAACTGACTGTAGCCCCACAAAATTCAGTCTGAACCGACTGTAGCCCCACAAAATTCAGTCTGAACCGACTGTAGCCCCAAAAAATTCCCTCTGAACCAACTGTAGCCCATAAAATTCAATCTGAACTGACTGTAGCTCCAAAAAATTCCCTCTGAACCGACTGTAGCCCACAAAATTCAGTCTGAACCGACTGTAGCCCCACAAAATTCTGACTGAACCAACTGTAGTCCCACAAAATTCTGACTGAACCGATTGTAGCCCACAAAATTCAGTCTGAACCGACTGTAGCCCCACAAAATTCTGACTGAACCAACTGTAGTCCCACAAAATTCTGACTGAACCGATTGTAGCCCACAAAATTCAGTCTGAACCGACTGTAGCCCCACAAAATTCTGACTGAACCGACTGTAGTCCCACAAAATTCTGACTGAACCGACTGTAGCCCACAAAATTCCGTCTGAACTGACTGTAGTCCCACAAAATTCCATCTGAACCGACTGTAGTTCCACAAAATTCTGACTGAACCGACTGTAGCCCACAAAATTCCATCTGAACTGACTGTAGCCTACAAAATTCCATCTGAACCGACTGTAGCCCCACAAAATTCTGACTGAATCGATTGTAGCCCCACAAAATTCCATCTGAACTGACTGTAGCCCACAAAATTCCATCTGAACTGACTGTAGCCCACAAAATTCCATCTGCACTGACTGTAGTCCCACAAAATTCTGACTGAACCGACTGTAGCCCACAAAATTCCATCTGAACCGACTGTAGCCCCACAAAATTCTGACTGAATCGATTGTAGCCCCACAAAATTCCATCTGAACTGACTGTAGCCCACAAAATTCCATCTGAACCAACTGTAGCCCACAAAATTCCGTCTGAACCGACTGTAGTCCCACAAAATTCCATCTGAACCGACTGTAGTTCCACAAAATTCCATCTGAACCAATTGTAGCCCACAAAATTCTGACTGAACCGACTGTAGTCCACAAAATTCCATCTGAACCGATTGTAGCCCACAAAATTCCATCTGAACCGACTGTAGCCAACAAAATTCTGACTGAACCGACTGTACCCCACAAAATTCCGTCTGAACCGACTGTAGCCAACAAAATTCTGTCTGAACCTGATTAATTGTTGTAATCAAAAGATTTGAGAGCTGATGTCCAAATCTGACTAGTCAACCCAGGAAAGTCCAGTCCAATCAGGTTTGGACGTACACCTGAAGGTGCAGTGAGCTCAGACTGATTCAGCGTCTAGCCAAGAAACTGTGTATGAACATCAGCACACTGCCGCCCCCCCGGACTGTAAACCACACCACACACACACTTCATCGCCATGGAGATGGGCAGCAGGGCCTGGGTGTGTCTGCCGTGTCTGGCTCGTTATGCAGGTGAGTCACAAAACACACCTAAACACTCAGCCACACTCACAACTGAGGCTGGTTCCTACCTGCACAGGACACACGGCAGAATCTGTGGCCTCAGGCGGCACTTTACTGAACACCACACCCACAACAACCCAGCACACACACTTCACACCCTCCGCACTCTACACGCCGCACAATCACAGCCCATGATAATCAGTACATTCACTCAAATAAAGCTTTATTTCATTTAATCACTTTTAAAAGCTGTGAATTCAGATGCTGAGCTCCTCAAAGCGCTGTTACAGTCCAACAGTGACGATGTGCAGTAACACCTCAGCTCTAGAATCATCCATAAGGTTTCACTTCCATAGTAAATTCCTGATAAGACAGCAGCAACATTATGTATTATTCAATAATATTAATAATGGAATATTATTATTAATAAATACAGATGAACTGCTAGTTTTTTTCTAAAGTGATTGGGTGAATTTACAGCCTCTGATACTCTACCCTATACTCTGATACCCTGATACCCTATACTCTGATACCCTGATACCCTGATACCCTATACTCTGATACCCTGATACCCTATACTCTGATACCCTGATACCCTGATACCCTATACTCTGATACCCTGATACCCTATACTCTGATACCCTGATACCCTGATACCCTATACTCTGATACCCTGATACCCTGATACCCTATACTCTGATACCCTGATACCCTGATACCCTATACTCTGATACCCTGATACCCTGATACCCTATACTCTGATACCCTGATACCCTGATACCCTATACTCTGATAGCCCCTGTGTTACTTAGCTGTAGTCAATCTGTATTTATTTTAAACATAAAAATAATAATAAGAGTCTTTAAACTGTATGTGGGGATGCTGTCATGGCTAAACAGTCACAGCACTGCTGTTTTCTTATTGCGTAATATTCCTCAGAAATTCTCTCCTGTTACAACAGGCCCAGCTCTGCCTGTCAGCGTTAGCATTAACTCTCGTCATGCTGGACTCAATAGAGAGTGAACATTAGTGTTAGCTTTAGGCTAAGAGGCTGTTTAAACGCAGAGAAGAGGAACGTTGTGTTGAAGCGTCAGATTTACATTGTGATTTTACACCAACAGGAAGAGTAAACATGGAAAAACAGCACAGACTAGGATGGATTCCACACTGGTTTAACTGGTTTAATAAAATGTAATTTTAAATTTAATTTAAATGTTGTTCATGGTTGCCAACAGTTGACTTGCTAATGCTGTTCCTCTAGCTGACTGTAGTTCAGCTTAGCTACGTCTGACTGTAGACCAGCTTAGCTACGTCTGACTGTAGATCAGCTTAGCTACGTCTGACTGTAAATCAGCTTAGCTTCGTCTGACTGTAGATCAGCTTAGCTTCGTCTAACTGTAGATCAGCTTAGCTTCGTCTGACTGTAGATCAGCTTAGCTACGTCTGACTGTAGATCAGCTTAGCTTCGTCTGACTGTAAATCAGCTTAGCTACGTCTGACTGTAAATCAGCTTAGATTCGTCTGAGTGTAGATCAGCTTAGCTACGTCTGACTGTAGATCAGCTTAGCTTCGTCTGACTGTAGATCAGCTTAGCTACATCTGACTGTAGATCAGCTTAGCTTCGTCTGACTGTAGATCAGCTTAGCTTCGTCTGACTGTAGATCAGCTTAGCTTCGTCTGACTGTAGATCATCTTAGCTTCGTCTGACTGTAGATCAGCTTAGCTAAGCTACGTCTGACTGTAGTTCAGCTTAGCTACGTCTGACTGTAGTTCAGCTTAGCTACGTCTGACTGTAGACCAGCTTAGCTACATCTGACTGTAGATCAGCTAAGCTACGTCTGACTGTAGATCAGCTAAGCTACGTCTGACTGTAGACCAGCTTAGCTACGTCTGACTGTAGATCAGCTTAGCTTCGTCTGACTGTAGATCAGCTTAGCTTCGTCTGACTGTAGATCAGCTTAGCTTCGTCTGACTGTAGATCAGCTTAGCTTCGTCTGACTGTAGATCAGCTTAACTAAGCTACGTCTGACTGTAGTTCAGCTTAGCTACGTCTGACTGTAGACCAGCTTAGCTACATCTGACTGTAGATCAGCTTAGCTTCGTCTGACTGTAGATCAGCTTAGCTACGTCTGACTGTAGATCAGCTTAGCTTCGTCTGACTGTAGATCAGCTTAGCTTCGTCTGACTGTAGATCAGCTTAGCTAAGCTACGTCTGACTGTAGATCAGCTTAGCTACGTCTGACTGTAGTTCAGCTTAGCTACGTCTGACTGTAGACCAGCTTAGCTACATCTGACTGTAGATCAGCTAAGCTACGTCTGACTGTAGATCAGCTAAGCTACGTCTGACTGTAGACCAGCTTAGCTACGTCTGACTGTAGATCAGCTTAGCTACGCCTGACTGTAGATCAGCTAAGCTACGTCTGACTGTAGATCAGCTAAGCTACGTCTGACTGTAGATCAGCTAAGATACGTCTGACTGTAGATCAGCTTAGCTACACCTGACTGTAGATCAGCTAAGCTACGTCTGACTGTAGATCAGCTAAGCTACGTCTGACTGTAGATCAGCTTAGCTACGTCTGACTGTAGATCAGCTAAGCTTAGTCTGACTGTAGATCAGCTTAGCTACGTCTGACTGTAGATCAGCTAAGCTACGTCTGACTGTAGCTCAGCTTAGCTTCGTCTGACTGTAGATCAGCTTAGCTACGTCTGACTGTAGATCAGCTAAGCTACATCTGACTGTAGATCAGCTTAGCTACGTCTGACTGTAGATCAGCTTAGCTAAACTACGTCTGACTGTAGATCAGCTAAGCTACGTCTGACTGTAGATCAGCTTAGCTTCGTCTGACTGTAGATCAGCTTAGCTTAGTCTGACTGTAGATCAGCTAAGCTACGTCTGACTGTAGATCAGATTAGCTACGTCTGACTGTAAATCAGCTTAGCTACGTCTGACTGTAGATCAGCTTAGCTTCGTCTGACTGTAAATCAGCTTAGCTACGTCTGACTGTAGATCAGCTTAGCTTCGTCTGACTGTAGATCAGCTTAGCTAAGCTACGTCTGACTGTAGATCAGCTAAGCTACGTCTGACTGTAGATCAGCTTAGCTACGCCTGACTGTAGATCATCTTAGCTTAGTCTGACTGTAGATCAGCTTAGCTATGCCTGACTGTAGATCAGCTTAGCTACGTCTGACTGTAGATCAGCTTAGCTACGTCTGACTGTAGATCAGCTAAGCTACGTCTGACTGTAGATCAGCGTAGCTACGCCTGACTGTAGATCAGCTTAGCTACGTCTGACTGTACATCAGCTAAGCTACGTCTGACTGTAGATCAGCTTAGCTACGTCTGACTGTAGATCAGCTTAGCTACGTCTGACTGTAGTTCAGCTTAGCTACGTCTGACTGTAGACCAGCTTAGCTACATCTGACTGTAGATCAGCTAAGCTACGTCTGACTGTAGATCAGCTAAGCTACGTCTGACTGTAGACCAGCTTAGCTACGTCTGACTGTAGATCAGCTTAGCTACGCCTGACTGTAGATCAGCTAAGCTACGTCTGACTGTAGATCAGCTAAGCTACGTCTGACTGTAGATCAGCTAAGATACGTCTGACTGTAGATCAGCTTAGCTACACCTGACTGTAGATCAGCTAAGCTACGTCTGACTGTAGATCAGCTAAGCTACGTCTGACTGTAGATCAGCTTAGCTACGTCTGACTGTAGATCAGCTAAGCTTAGTCTGACTGTAGATCAGCTTAGCTACGTCTGACTGTAGATCAGCTAAGCTACGTCTGACTGTAGCTCGGCTTAGCTTCGTCTGACTGTAGATCAGCTTAGCTACGTCTGACTGTAGATCAGCTAAGCTACATCTGACTGTAGATCAGCTTAGCTACGTCTGACTGTAGATCAGCTTAGCTAAACTACGTCTGACTGTAGATCAGCTAAGCTACGTCTGACTGTAGATCAGCTTAGCTTCGTCTGACTGTAGATCAGCTTAGCTTAGTCTGACTGTAGATCAGCTAAGCTACGTCTGACTGTAGATCAGATTAGCTACGTCTGACTGTAAATCAGCTTAGCTACGTCTGACTGTAGATCAGCTTAGCTTCGTCTGACTGTAAATCAGCTTAGCTACGTCTGACTGTAGATCAGCTTAGCTTCGTCTGACTGTAGATCAGCTTAGCTAAGCTACGTCTGACTGTAGATCAGCTAAGCTACGTCTGACTGTAGATCAGCTTAGCTACGCCTGACTGTAGATCATCTTAGCTTAGTCTGACTGTAGATCAGCTTAGCTATGCCTGACTGTAGATCAGCTTAGCTACGTCTGACTGTAGATCAGCTTAGCTACGTCTGACTGTAGATCAGCTAAGCTACGTCTGACTGTAGATCAGCGTAGCTACGCCTGACTGTAGATCAGCTTAGCTACGTCTGACTGTACATCAGCTAAGCTACGTCTGACTGTAGATCAGCTTAGCTACGTCTGACTGTAGATCAGCTTAGCTACGTCTGACTGTAGATCAGCTTAGCTTAGTCTGACTGTAAATCAGCTTAGCTACGTCTGACTGTAGATCAGCTTAGCTAGATCAGAGATGTTAGTGATGGAGATGTTATTGATGGAGATATTAGTGATGGAGATATTAGTGATGGAGATGTTAGTGCAGATGTTAGTGATGGAGATGTTAATGTAGATTTTAGTGGTGTAGATGTTAGTGTAGATGTTAGTGATGTAGATGTTAATGTACATTTTAGTGGTGTAGATGTTAGTGTAGATGTTAGTGATGTAGATGTTAGTGGAAATGTTAGTGATGGAGATGTTAGTAATATAGATGTTAGTGTAGATGTTAGTGGTGTAGATGTTAGTGCAGATGTTAGTGATGTAGATGTTAGTGTAGATGTTAGTGATGTAGATTTAGTGTAGATGTTAGTGGTGTAGATGTTATTGATGTAGATGTTAGTGATGTAGATTTAGTGTAGATGTTAGTGTAGATGTTAGTAATGTAGATTTAGTGTAGATGTTAGTGTAGATGTTAGTGATGTAGATTTAGTGTAGATATTAGTGGTGTAGATGTTAGTGATGTAGATGTTAGTGATGTAGATGTTAGTGATGTAGATTTAGTGTAGATGTTAGTGTAGATGTTAATGTAGATTTTAGTGGTGTAGATGTTAGTGTAGATGTTAGTGTAGATGTTAGTGTAGATGTTAGTGATGTAGATGTTAGTGGAAATGTTAGTGATGTAGATGTTAGTGTAGATATTACTGATGTGTTGTGCTGTGTTACTGATGTTGAAATGTGTGTGTGTGTTTTGATTCATGGTGAGGGTGTGGCACCGTGAGGAAGTGTGTATCACTCACACACACACACACACACACACACACACACACACACACACACACAGGTGTGTCACAGCTGAGGTATAAATCTCAGACGGAGGAGCCATTCTGCTTTACAACTCCAGCAGGATCTCGACGGCTGGTTCTTCATCAGGATTTACAGTCGCGGATTACGGGATTAAATCTTCACACTTACTGCCAACACTGTGTGTTTCTCAGAGCTTTCGATGCAGATGTGGATCGTTCCTCTGTTAGCGGGTATGTTTATCACACTCTGTCTGTTTCTTACTGACGCCTGAGCAGCGAAATGATCTGAACTCCAGCTGATATTGCTGATGTTTCTTATTTAGACACTGCTTTAAGCTTATTATAGTCTGTGAAACGTGGCGTGTTCAATAACAGCACTTACTCGTGTTACCCGCGTTCACACTTCTGTGTTAAAAGTAACTCGGAATGTGGGTCTGAAACTGAACACGCTGACGGGTCCGGTTAGACACAGAATGCTGTGAAAATGAGAGAAAGCCTCTGAAATCAGTCAATAAATCTATTGATTCTCGTTATGGGACTGTTGAAAGAAGATTATTAGATTATTCCACCTGTTTCTGTACATCTTGAAAGTGTTTTATTCCATTGGCAGATTAGTTCACTTGTTTTGAGAAATATGAAGATAATTTGCTAATTTCAAGAATAATGATTAAAAGAGCTAAGAAGATGAGCCAGAAAGAAGAAGACACTTTTATAAGATAAAACTTTTTAAAAACAAATAACAAGTTAAATAATCTCATAATATTCTTACAACAGTCTCATAATGAGAAATATATCATATCTCCATTTTTGACGTCATTTGAAAATGCCTGTTTTCCTTTACATTGTGTGTAAATTTCATGTTGAATGGACTAAAGGAAACGGCTCACGTCTGGTTCCTTTGACTTACATTAAAAGTCAAGTATGTTTTTCCTTCTCCTGTAAAGTTAACATTTTGGAGATACAAGGTTTTGTTTCAACATTGACTACATTTAAGATGTTTACACTTGATAAGATATAATGTTTTGCAGTGTATTTTGTTTTTATCTGTTTTTATCTCAGTGTAAGAGTTTTTGTCTTATTTCTAGTCATTTTTTACCTGTTTTGAGTGACTTTATTAAGTAAAATGATCTCACTGTTAACAGATCATTTTGCTTGTGGTAAGAAATTTGCTCAAAACAAGCAGAACTATATGCCAAAACAATGAGATTTATTTGATAAAATTACTGAAAACAAGTCAAAAGTGTCCTGAAATAAGTCATACAATCTTATAATATTCCATCATTCTTCCCTCTGGGGTCAATAAAGTATTCTTATTCTGATTCGGATGAACTACCGCAAAAATTTGAAATATTGGATTTATTAATTCACTCGACAAAGCACCATGTTTGCAGTGCAGCAGTCACGTCTACACTCCAAATTTACATGTGGGCAAGTAAAACTTTAAATCTGGTCAAAATATCGTATTTTGAAATCGCTGTAATGTTATTTGTTAAGTTTATCTGATAATTATTAGATAATCTGACTATTGAGATAATCTGACTACTGAAATAATCTGACTATTGAGATAATCTGACTACTGAGATAATCTGACTATTGACATAATCTGACTACTGAAATAATCTGACTGCTGAGATAATCTGACTACTGAGATAATCTGAAAATCACAAGAAGACAAGTAGGAACGTTTAGAAATAAGTTAAACAATCTTATAGTTACAAAAATGAAGAATAAGAAAAATGGACTAGATTTAAGGTCACTTCACTCGCCACGACTTCACTGCACGCAGTGCTGCAGTATTACTGCACAGTGGTTGGTTAGTGTAGTGGGTAACTCCTCTGCCTTCTATGCTGTAGACTGGGGTTCAATCCCCACCTGGACAAGCCCCCTACACTATACCAATAGGAGTCCTTGGGCAAGACTCCTAACACCACCTTGCCCTCCCTGTGTAAAATGATCAGATTGTAAGTCGCTCTGGAGAAGAGCGTCAGCCAAATGCTGTAAATGTAAATGTTCCAGTTAACCGTCAGGTCAGAACCTACACAGTGAAACAGAACATCTGTCTGAATCTGTTCCTCTTTAAACTCACTAATGCAAAACCATTAAAACACATTACAGTCTTAGAAAAGATGGTTCTTCAAGGGTTCTTTACTGATAAAAATAGTTCTAAATTGAATGATGAACGCTCAAAGAACCATATGCATTGTGAAATTGTGTTGTACATGGTTCTATATAGAACCTTTTTTTAAAAAAGGGTTCTATACGGCACCAAAAAGGGTTCTTCTAATGTGACGATGTTTCCTGCCTCACACTGTGATTAAAGCATAGTTAATGGGTTTGTAATTTCTCTGGTTGGTTCTCTCTGAATGTTTCTCTCTGATGGGATCTCTCAGCGTTAGCCGCGGTGTGCGGAGGGCAGCAGGACTGCAGCCGGGGGGCGTGTTATCCGCCACTGGGGGATCTGTTGATTGGACGAGAGAGACAGCTGAGCGCCTCATCCACCTGCGGCCTCACCGGCATCGAGGTGTACTGCACACCTTTCGGACAGGTAATCAAGCCATGCCCACTCTGCATCCCCCTCACAAGTGAGTCCACCTCACAGTGAACGTGTCCACATTGTGCCCAATTGTGTCGTCGTCCCTCCCTGGTGTCGTGTGACTGGTTAGGTTTACAGGGTTCCAGGTGTGAACGGGGAGCTGGGCTGTTAAATTTGGTGTTTTGGGTACAATTTACTCACACTGACCACTGGATATTCAACACGGCGCCTCATGGTAAAGAATCTCTGAGGATGTGAGGAACAGAACTGCTGCTCTCCACAAAGACGCCTGGGCTATAAGAAGATTACTAACACCCTGAAACTGAGCTACAGCACGGTGGCCAAGGTCATACAGCGGTTTTCCAGGACAGGTTCCACTCGGAACAGGCCTTGCCAGGGTCGACCAGAGAAGCTGAGTCAACGTGTTCAGCGTCACAACATGGCTTCAAAAAATAGAGTCATGAGTGCTGCCAGCATTGCTGCAGAGGTTGAAGAAGTGGGAGGTCAGCCTGTCAGTACTCAGACCATACGCTGCACAATGCATCAACAATGCATGGGGGTCGTCCCAGAAGGAAGCCTCTTCTGAAGCTGAGGCACAAGACAAGCAGTCCAAGAACACAGATTACTGGAACCATGTCCTGAGATAAACTGTTTGGCTCAGATGGTGTCCAGCATGTGTGGTGGTTCCCTGGTGAGGAGCACCAAGACAACTGTCTCTTGCCTACAGACAAGCATGGTGGTGGTAGTATCATGGTCTGGAGCTGCATGAGTGCTGCGGAGCTGCAGTTCATTGAGGGAAACATGAACTCCAACATGTACTGTGACCTTCTGAAGATCCGTGATCCCCCTCCCTTCGGAAACTGCGCCGCATGACAGTTTTCCAACTTGATAACGCCCCCAAACACACCTTCAAGATGACAACAGCCTCACTGAAGGTAAAGTTGATGGACTGGCCAAGTACATCTCCAGACCTAAACCCAGTTGAGCACCTGTGGGGCCTCCTCAAGCAGAAGGAGGAGCAGCACAAGGTGTCTAACATTCCCCAGCTCCGTGACGTCATCACCGAGGAGTGGAAGAAGTAATAATGGTGGTCACACTAAATATTGACCCTTTGAGCCCAATCTGGACACATCCACTGTGAGGTGGACTCACTTGTGCTGCCAGCTGTTTAGACATTAATGTCTGTGTGTTGTTCTTTTCAGAGGACAGTAAATCTGCACTGCTGTACAAGCTGCACACTGACCACTTTAACTTATATCAGAGGTTCAGTTCTACAGTGTCGTCCCATCAGAAGATAGAATAACATATCTGCAGAAACGTGAAGGGTGCGCTCACTTTAGTGAGATACTGTGTATATATATATATATATATATATATATATATATATATACACACACACAGATTTATTTATTTATTTGTTTGTTTATTCATGAATGATCCATGTGCTCATTACTCTCCAGCAACAAAACCCCTGCGCTGATGACTCCTCAGGTTCTGTCCATCTATCAGAGAATATTCACTATAATTATGAGTTCTTTAACAGTGGAATACAAAATCTCCATTAATAACAGCTTATACCAGCTCTAATCATATGTGTGATCAGAGCACAGACTCCAATTATGGCAACATTCCTCCCTGAGCTGCTGACATTCTGACGTTCCGCTCGTCTGTACGTTCCGCGCTGATTAAAGATGATGAGATGTTTGTGAGGGACTGGAGTCATGTCTGCTGTGCTGACTCAGGCTTTCCTGCCTCACACTGTGATTATTACATTAAAGCATAGTTAATGGGTTTGAGGGAAGGAGCTGTAAACTCACGCTGAGCTCTGAGTGCAGGACCCAAAACCACTAACACAGAGAGCACATCTGGTTCTCTTTTAGTGAGTTAAAGGTCGTTTGGTCCAAATTCTGCTGTTTGTTTAAGCTTCAGTAATAAGTTTGGCACATTTTACACAGTAAAGATTACTTTTATGTACTTTTAATACTGTAAAGATTACTTTTACATAATTTACATACAGTGAAAATTACTTTTACAAAATGTTGTACTGTAAAGATTATGTTTACACACCTTTTATACTGTAAAGACAACTATTACATACTTTTTATACTGCAAAGAATAATTATCTATAATTTCAATGCTGTAAAAATTACTTTTACATAATGTTGTAATGTAAAAATTAAGTTTACACACCTTTTATACTATAAAGACAACTTTTACATACTTTTTAAACTGTAAATGTTACTTTTATGTAATTTCCATACTGTAAAAATTACTTTTACATAATGTTGTACTGTAAAGATTATGTTTACACACCTTTTATACCGTAAAGACAACTATTACATACTTTTTATACTGCAAAGAATAATTATCTATAATTTCAATGCTGTAAAAATTACTTTTACATAATGTTGTAATGTAAAAATTAAGTTTACACACCTTTTATACTATAAAGACAACTTTTACATACTTTTTAAACTGTAAATGTTACTTTTATGTAATTTCCATACTGTAAAAATTACTTTTACATAATGTTGTACTGTAAAAATTACTTTTACACACTGCTTATTTAGTAAAGACAACATTTACAAACTTTTTTGTAAAAACAACTTTCACTCTTTTTTAGCACATAAATTTAAATCTATATTTAAAGGTGTAAATTTAATGACTGTAAATATAATGACCATGAACTTTGAATTGAGTAACTCTGCTCTTGTCTGCCCCCCAGTTTAAGATGAAGTGCTGTCCATGCGACTCTCGGAACCCTGCAGGTCTTAATGCCCACACTATCCAGAACATTCTGCCCAATGCCACACCTGACAGGTGGTGGCAGTCCAAGAAAGGTGACCCACCCTATCGCTTTAAACACTTATATATTTGGTAGAAATGCTGTATTGCTGTAAATTTACTAAAGTAAATTGCTGAGGTTTATACTGTGATGCTATTGTAAAGGCACTATATAAATAAAAGTGATGATGATGATGATGCTAAGGCTGCTGTATTTGTGTAGATGTCAGTCCGGTCACTCTGCAGCTGGACCTACAGCAGATGTTCCATGTGGACAATGTGATGCTTTCGTTTAAGGTACACATGAACGCTGCAGTTCAGAATCACTTCGTTTATCACATTTAAAACACAAACTTCATTTCCGATTTCTACTAATTAACTGCAACCTTTAGAAGTCGTACAACAGTTAGCATACGAGCTTAGCATTTTATACATTTATCTGCAACACGATTGAAACACATTTATTTATAGGGTCCCCGGCCAGATGCACTGGTGATTGAGCGGACAAAGGATTATGGGAGAACCTGGCAACCTGCACTGTACATGGCAACTGACTGCCCCTCCTCCTTCCCCCAAGTTACCACAGCAGCGCCTCGCAACCTCGACAACACGTACTGCTACACGCTGCCCACCACCTCCCCAAACCCGTACCAGGACCAACGGGTAACACCATCATATACACTAGTCTAGTAGGAGGAGAGCTAAGACACAGGTCTGAGGGTCAGTTCTGAGATAAAGGTCTGAGGGACAAGTATGATGATCTGGTCTGAGGAACAAGTCTGAGGAACAGGTCTGAGGGTCAGTTCTGAGATAAAGGTCTGAGGGACAAGTCTGAGGAACAGGTCTGAGGGTCAGTTCTGAGATAAAAGTCTGAGGAACAAGTCTGAAGAACAGGTCCGAGATATAGGTCTGAGGGACAAGTATGATGGTCTGGTCTAAGAGACAGGTCTAAGCAGTAGTTCTGAGAGACAGGTCTCAGGGACAGATGTGAGGGACTGGTCTGAGGGACAAGTATGATGGTCTAGTCTAAGAGACAGGTCTGAGGACAGGTCTAAGAGACAGGTCTGAGGACTGGTCTAAGAGACAGGTCTGAGGACAGGTCTAAGACACAGGTCTGAGGACTGGTCTAAGAGACAGGTCTGAGGACTGGTCTAAGAGACAGGTCCGAGGACTGGTCTAAGAGACAGGTCTGAGGACTGGTCTAAGAGACAGGTCTGAGGACAGGTCTAAGAGACAGGTCTGAGGACTGGTCTAAGAGACAGGTCTGAGGACTGGTCTAAGAGACAGTTTGAATGGATTGTTCTAAAGACGGTTGTAAGAGACTTTTCTAAGAGGATGGTCTGAAGAACAGTTCTCAGAATCTGAGGGACATTATTATTCACTGTTTATTGATTATTGATTTCTCTCTATCTCCTCGCAGATTTATTTCCACCCTCTTCACCAGTACAGCAACATTAACTACCCAACAGAGCATAAAATAGAAGGTGAACAAACTGATTCTAATCAATACAGACTTCTAATCAATACATGATCCGCTGGACTGATTGATCACTGATCGACTGAAGGAATAATTTACTGATTGATGCATTGATTGATTGATTGAATGACTGACATTGATATACTGATTAATTAATGGTTCTGCAGGTCTGTGTGTGAATCTGACCTTTTTAGGTGACTGATTGATGGAGTAATTGATTGACCGATCAATGTATTGATATACTGATTGATTATCCCTGCAGAGGTCAGTGGTTTTACGGGTCTGCGTGTGAAACTGACCCAGTTGGGCGATGTTCCTCGGCTGCCCGGCCGCAGCCCCAGCCGATTCTACGCTCTGAAGGAGCTGAAGGTCACAGGGTCGTGCTTCTGCCATGGGCATGCTAACCGCTGCATACTGGGCCTCGAATCCAACTACCTACCTACTGCACAGGTAATCTATACAGACCCACCCACCAACCAATTTACACCTATGATACCTCAAAAAACAAAAAACATGAGTGTCAGAAAAACTAGGAGGTCTGAAAATAGTCTGATCTAGCTTAATATATAATATATAATAATATCACACACCTGCACGCGGATCTATACACCAATGACAGACAGGTGTTACAGTGATGATGCACTTGTGTGTTTCAGGTGAACGGAGTGTGTGAGTGCCAACACAACACAGCCGGGCTCAACTGTGAGCACTGCGCTGAGTTTTACAACGACCTGCCCTGGAGACCAGCAGAGCGGGACAACCCACACACCTGCAAACGTAATGAACACCTTCACCTGCTGTAACACCTGCAAAGCTAATCAACACCTTCACCTGCTGTAACACCTGCAAACCTAATCAACACCTTCACCTGCTGTAACACCTGCAAACCTAATCAACTCCTTCACCTGCTGTAACACCTGCAAACCTAATCAACACCTTCACCTACTGTAACACCTGCAAACCAAATCAACTCCTTCACCGGCTGTAACACCTGCAAAGCTAATCAACACCTTCACCTGCTGTAACACCTGCAAACCTAATCAACACCTTCACCTGCTGTAACACCTGCAAACCTAATCAACTCCTTCACCTGCTGTAACACCTGCAAAGCTAATCAACACCTTCACCTGCTGTAACACCTGCAAACCTAATCAACTCCTTCACCTGCTGTAACACCTGCAAAGCTAATCAACACCTTCACCTGCTGTAACACCTGCAAACCTAATCAACACCTTCACCTACTGTAACACCTGCAAACCTAATCAACTCCTTCACCTGCTGTAACACCTGCAAACCTAATCAACACCTTCACCTGCTGTAACACCTGCAAACGTAATGAACACCTTCACCTGCTGTAACACCTGCAAACCTAATCAACACCTTCACCTGCTGTAACACCTGCAAACGTAATGAACACCTTCACCTGCTGTAACACCTGCAAACCTAATCAACACCTTCACCTGCTGTAACACCTGCAAACCTAATCAACTCCTTCACCTACTGTAACACCTGCAAAGCTAATCAACTCCTTCACCTGCTGTAACACCTGCAAACCTAATCAACTCCTTCACCTACTGTAACACCTGCAAACCTAATCAACACCTTCACCTGCTGTAACACCTGCAAACCTAATCAACAAGCCAATTTGAATTACTCGTTAATTAAACATAGGCCACGTGGTAGTAATAATGCTATAAAACTCGATTTACACAGTTTTACTTTATTTGGATACTGTTTTGTCTGTTTGACCCTCGGCCCACCACAAACACCGCACAGGGCCAAAAGTTAGGGCACCCCTGATTTAGGCACTCATTATTGTCCCTTTTTAAAGAGGAAGAGACGTTTTGGCTTGTTTGTTTATTATTTTGCACCTCAGTCAGTCAAACCCCGAATGTGACCCAGAGAGAACCTCTGACAAATAAATGCTAATCATCTATATCACGGCTGACTCCCTCTGACTTCTGTTCATATGAAGTGTCTGCTGCCCCCTGCAGGCTGCGAGTGTAATAACCATGCTGAGCGGTGTCACTTCGACCGTGAGCTGTACGAACAGAGCGGCCGGCGCAGTGGGGGGGTATGCGACGGGTGTCTACACAACACCGCCGGGCTGCACTGTGAACACTGCGCCACCAACTACTACAGAAACCCCAACAGCAACATGCAGCGCCCCGACGCCTGCCTGCGTAAGTTACACAGACAGCAAACTCACTGCTTATAAACAAACCCACCTGTACGTTTACATTTATATTTATATTCTATTTAGATCAACAATACAGAATAAAGCAGAACAAAAGGCCCAAATCAGGAATACATGCATATTAAACAACATGCTTTACTTATGAGAGCCTTTGGAGCCCCCTAGTGGCCGGACTATGAACATCAGTGTGTCTTTTTATTGTGAATAGAATGAAACAATCAAAGCCAAATTTATTAAAACAATAACAATAATTTGTGTGTTTGTGTGTGTGTGCGTACGTGTGTGTGTGTCCGTCCAGCGTGTCAGTGTGACAGTGCGGGCTCTGGGAGTGGTCGTCAGTGTGACCCTGTTACCGGACTGTGTGTGTGTAAGGCTAATGTGGAGGGCTCCCGCTGTGACCGCTGTAAAGTTGGATATTACGGCCTGAGCTCCGCCGACCCACTCGGCTGCTCGCGTGAGTGACCTTACATTTCATTTATAGATTCCTTATTGATTTAAACGTCCGTTTAAAAGCTTTAGTCTAAAATGAGTCAGTAGAGATGGAAACACACGGACCAGCTGCAGTGGACAACAGCTGTTTGATCGAATGGCACGTTTTTCCATTTTTACGTGAAATTCATGTATATTAACAGACACAGTACTGCAAATACTATGGCACAATTTCTGTTTACTTACCCAACTAAGCAACATGCACTGTACAAATATCAAAGCATATTAATAGATATCAGGGCAAAGCACGACTATCAAAGCTAGTCCTTCATTTAAGACCATAAAAATCAAAAGCACTGCTGTAGTAACCTCTAGCCCCTATGGGGTGTTAGCGCAGAGCTAATGTGTGAAACTTTTTTGGCCGTTCTAGATAAAACCCAGACATCTGGAGTGGGTAACAGTCATCATCTATCTGAGCCTGTGTGTATCAGTGTTACAGCGACTCTC
>NC_051231.1:35557734-35612734 GCF_015220715.1 Pygocentrus nattereri | reverse complement strand
CAAAACACTGCAGAATGCTACTACACTGCAGCTACAACAGCACAGCGCCACCTGCAGGACACTCACAAAACACTGCAGAACATTACCACACACTGCAGCTCCACCAGCACAGCACCACCTACAGGACGCTCACAAAACACTGCAGAATGCTACTACACTGCAGCTACAACAGCACAGCGCCACCTGCAGGACACTCACAAAACACTGCAGAACATTACCACACACTGCCGCTCCATCAGCACAGCGCCACCTACAGGACACTCACAAAACACTGCAGAATGCTACTACACTGCAGCTACAACAGCACAGCGCCACCTGCAGGACACTCACAAAACACTGCAGAACATTACCACACACTGCAGCTCCACCAGCACAGCACCACCTACAGGACGCTCACAAAACACTGCAGAATGCTACTACACTGCAGCTACAACAGCACAGCGCCACCTGCAGGACACTCACAAAACACTGCAGAACATTACCACACACTGCCGCTCCATCAGCACAGCGCCACCTACAGGACACTCACAAAACACTGCAGAATGCTACTACACTGCAGCTACAACAGCACAGCGCCACCTGCAGGACACTCACAAAACACTGCAGAACATTACCACACACTGCAGCTCCACCAGCACAGCACCACCTACAGGACGCTCACAAAACACTGCAGAATGCTACTACACTGCAGCTACAACAGCACAGCGCCACCTGCAGGACACTCACAAAACACTGCAGAACATTACCACACACTGCAGCTCCACCAGCACAGCACCACCTACAGGACGCTCACAAAACACTGCAGAATGCTACTACACTGCAGCTACAACAGCACAGCGCCACCTGCAGGACACTCACAAAACACTGCAGAACATTACCACACACTGCCGCTCCATCAGCACAGCGCCACCTACAGGACACTCACAAAACACTGCAGAACGCTACCACACACCGCAGCTCCATGAGCACAGCGCCACCTACAGGACGCTCACAAAAGACTGCAGAACATTACCACACACTGCAGCTCCACCAGCACAGCGCCACCTACAGGACGCTCACAAAACACTGCAGAACGCTACCACACACTGCAGCTCCACTGGCACAGCACCACCTACAGGACGCTCACAAAACACTGCAGAACGTTACCACACACTGCAGCTCCATCAGCACAGCACCACCTACAGGACGCTCACAAAATAGTCCAGAATGCTACCACACACTGCAGCTCCATCAGCACAGCGCCACCTACAGGACGATCACAAAACGCTGCAGAACGTTACCACACACTGCAGCTCCATCAGCACAGCACCACCTACAGGACGCTCACAAAATAGTCCAGAATGCTACCACACACTGCAGCTCCATCAGCACAGCGCCACCTACAGGACGCTCACAAAATAGTCCAGAATGCTACCACACACTGCAGCTCCACCAGCACAGCGCCACCTACAGGACGCTCACAAAATAGTCCAGAATGCTACCACACACTGCAGCTCCATCAGCACAGCGCCACCTACAGGACGCTCACAAAATAGTCCAGAATGCTACCACACACTGCAGCTCCATCAGCACAGCGCCACCTACAGGACGATCACAAAACACTGCAGAACGTTACCACACACTGCAGCTCCATCAGCACAGCACCACCTACAGGACGCTCACAAAATAGTCCAGAATGCTACCACACACTGCAGCTCCATCAGCACAGCGCCACCTACAGGACGCTCACAAAATAGTCCAGAATGCTACCACACACTGCAGCTCCACCAGCACAGCGCCACCTACAGGACGCTCACAAAATAGTCCAGAATGCTACCACACACTGCAGCTCCATCAGCACAGCGCCACCTACAGGACGCTCACAAAATAGTCCAGAATGCTACCACACACTGCAGCTCCATCAGCACAGCGCCACCTACAGGACGATCACAAAACACTGCAGAACGTTACCACACACTGCAGCTCCATCAGCACAGCACCACCTACAGGACGCTCACAAAATAGTCCAGAATGCTACCACACACTGCAGCTCCATCAGCACAGCGCCACCTACAGGACGCTCACAAAATAGTCCAGAATGCTACCACACACTGCAGCTCCATCAGCACAGCGCCACCTACAGGACGCTCACAAAACACTGCAGAACGTTACCACACACTGCAGCTACAGCAGCACAGTGCCACCTATAGGGTGCAGAGAAAACAAGCAGCATGCACACTAAAGTCTGAACAGTATCTTAAACCTGAAAAAATAAACATTTACTCTATTTAACACTAGCTAACCCTGCTAACTGGCTCTCTTTGAATTCCAGCTGTGGCTAATCATAGACTGAGGATCAGAACGTCATCAGATCGCATCTGAAGTGCTTTATGAATGTAGTGATTTTACAGCTCAGGTTAAAGTTAAAGGCTGTTTGTCTTGCTGTTGTGTAGTTGTTTACCTGGTTGTTTGTTTGTTTTCAGGAATGAGTCGATGCTGCTGCAGGACGACACTGACAGGCTGCTGGACAAACTAAATGAAAGTGAAGACAGCATCACGAACATGGAGGAGAACCTGAAGCAGAGCCAGGACATTGTGAACAAAGTGCAGGATGACGTGCAGAAGGTACCGACACTCACCCTCCACCTCGTCCATCAGAGCTGCTCCTGTCCACCGTATCGGTGACCTGGGCTCGTATTTCAGAAACGTCCTCTTTCTGTCTCGTATTACAGAATCAAATCTTACAACATCTTCTCTCCAGTTAGGAAACCTGCTTGATCAGAGTCGACAATTAGCTGTCAAGTCTGTTTCCTAGCAACACACAGCTGAAACGTAAACATGTCATCAGAATAGTGTTAAAATGTGAATTAAGCTGCTGTTACTGACATAAAAGCTCAAACAGAGCTAAAACGTGATAAACTGTAAGTAGTGAATAGTGTGAGAGTCGCCCCCTGCTGTTTATCAGAGCGCCCCCTGCTGTTTATCAGTCGCCCCCTGCTATTTATCAGTCGCCCCCTGCTATTTATCAGAGTCGCCGCTCCCCAGTTTCAGTCTCCATTTCCCAAGCTCTTTAGCTGAGCGCGCTGACGTTCCTCCTCCTAATTAACAGAGACACGTTCAGCTCCGCCTCCTCATTATTTACCACCATCACTGTAATACTCCATCATCTACATTAACACAGGAAGGTGATCAGAGGGGCGGTGGAGTTCGAGTCGGCAGCGTCTGAGATGTTTAAAACGCAGAGTTAGAAGAGAAAATCATCTCCCAGTGAAAGCCGCGTTTTACAGTAGGAATAAATGGAGCTCATTATGCTGGTAGTGAACTACGCTGCCTGACTCAGCCGCCTCAGAACCAGAGAAACGGACCTTAAACAGAAGTCAGGACCCTGCTGGGGTTCATCCTGAAGTTAGGACAGGATTTAGGAGGTTTAGTCTAGTCAGGATGTTTGTGTGATGCTGTTTTCTGATCTGGAGTTCATGATGAGGTCATGAAGGAAGGAGCTGATATTCTGGAATAGCTACTAAACTAAACTCAGTCTGTACTGAAGTCGTCATGGAGACCAAACACATCAGATTTCAGAGTTAAGATGGTTCTGTGATACGACCCCAGGTTCACCTGTGGAATCAGATTGTGGTGACTGCTGCACTGTCCATCAGAAACCTGCTTTAGCGAAATAGAGCCATTATGATGACTCTCTCTCTCTCTCTCTCTCTGTCTCTCTCGCTCTCTCTCTCCCTCTCTCTCTCTCTCTCTGTCTCTCTCCCTCTCTCTCTGTCTCTCTCGCTCTCTCTCTCTCTCTGTCTCTCTCGCTCTCTCTCTCCCTCTCTCTCTGTCTCTCTCTCTCTCTCTCTGTCTCTCTCTCGCTCTCTCTCTCCCTCTCTCTCTCTCTCTGTCTCTCTCGCTCTCTCTCTCTCTCTCTCTCTCTCTCTCTCTCTCTCTCTCTCTCTCTCTCTCTCTCGCTCTCTCTCCCTCTCTCTCTCTCTCTCGCTCTCTCTCTCCCTCTCACTCTCTCGCTGTCTGTCTCTCTCTCTCCCTCTCTCACTGTCTCTCTCTGTCTCTCTCTCTCTCTCACTGTCTTGCTCTGTCTCTCTCTCTCTCTCTCTCTCTCACTGTCTTGCTCTGTCTCTCTCTCTCTCTCTCGCTCTCTCTCTCCCTCTCTCTCGCTCTCTCTCTCCCTCTCACTCTCTCGCTGTCTGTCTCTCTCTCACTGTCTTGCTCTGTCTCTCTCTCTCTCTCACTGTCTTGCTCTGTCTCTCTCTCTCTCTCTCGCTCTCGCTCTCACTGTCTCGCTCTGTCTCTCTCTCTCTCTCTCTCTCAGGTGGATGAGGCGTTGGCTCCCATAGAGCGGACTCTGGGGGAGGTGCCGGTGTTGCTGCAGTTGATGCGCCCCCTGCTGGAGGGGCTGAAGGAGGAGGTGCAGAAGGCTGGAGATCAGGCAGGAGAGGCTGAGAAACAGGCAGGAGGAGCTCAGCTGGAGGCTGACCTGGCAGCCGCGGTACGAACAAACTGACCTCAACATGGCCTTTACTGGTCTGTTATCACTGTGGAGGTGGAGTTGTGTGTTAGTAACAGTGTGTGTGTGTACGTAGGAGCTGGAGGCTCTGCAGGAGCAGCTGGAGAAGCTGAAGCAGAAAGCGAACGCCAGCAGCGAGGCTAACGCTGCAGACGAGCGGCTGCAGGCGCTACAGCAGGACGCCACAGCACTCGTCCAGGAGACTCTGGACATGATGCAGAAACTCTCAGGTACTCTTGGGTTGGACAATTACATCATAGCGCCCCCTGCTGTTTAGCACAGTTTCATAAAGAACAGGAGATGCTGTACAACTTAATGTCCACTTAATGTCCACTTTTCACTGTTTTCTTAGTAATATAAGGCACATTTTATGTGTAGCAGTGATGAAAACATCATTAATCTCTCCCTCTCTCTCCCTGTCTCTCTCTCTCCCTGTCTCTCGCTCTGTCTCTCTCTCTCCCCCCCCCTCTCTCTCTCTCTCCCTCTGTCTCTCTCTCTCCCTCTGTCTCTCTCTCTCTCTCCCCCCCCCTCTCTCTCTCTCCCCCCCCCCTCTCTCTCTCTCTCTCCCCCCCTCTCTCTCTCTCTCTCTGTCTCTCTCTCTCCCTCTGTCTCTCTCTCTCTCTCCCCCCCCCTCTCTCTCTCTCTCCCTCTGTCTCTCTCTCTCTCTCTCTCCCTCTGTCTCTCTCTGTCTCTCTCAGATAAAGAGCGCTCTCTCCAGAACACGACAGAGGACCTTCTGGAAAAATCGGAGCGTCTGGCCGGGCTGGACGTTAAACTGCAGGACCTGATAAACGAGATCAACAAAAAAGCTGATAAGCTGATGATGTGCCAGGACTGAGTGCGACACCAGGGGGCGCTCACGCTCATCAGACCCTGAACATCCCAGCTTCTGTTACAGCATTCTGTTTAACAAGCCCCCCTTATTTCCCTTTTGGGGGAGAAACCCATTTTACAAATGAAAAGTCTTAAAAAGTATTTTTAAATAAAACGACATGGTCTGAGATTTTAGTCAACAGGTGTGTTGTGTGTTATTTCACTACAGCATCTCTGGACATTTGGTCCAAAGCTACACCTAAAGATAAACATCTGATATTTTACTGGACGTGAAAAACATGAGTGTCTGACCAAGAGAAGGCAGAGGGCAACACAACATGCATGAAATTCAGCTGCAGCTCTGAACCAGGAGGGAAAATCAGAAATGGCAGAAATTAAACTAGATTTTATTTGCTGCAGTTAAATTGAGCTTTATGCTCACAGCAAACGTCTCCACCTGCTAACAGTCAGAGCTGAGAAGAGCTAAAGTGCTGAATGAAGTTTTCGAACCTGTCAGAGAACCTGTAGAGAGGAGAATTCCGGGTTTCTCGGGCGCTAGGGGGCGCTCCCGAGCGAGTCCAGAATGAATGGGTTGATATGGAGTAAAATCACAGATTTATAAACGCTGAAACATTTTAATGTAAAGAATTCCTTCATTTCCCGAGCAGCATAAACACTTTAACACCGCTGTGATATTTAAGAGCTTTTAAACTCGAGTTACAGGAACTTTAATGACGTCAGTGAGCGCGAACAGCCAATGAGCTGCTCCGCTTGCCAATCAATCATCACTCTAGCAGCAAAGCCCCGCCCTCTGCTGCCCAAACCTGTTTACTGTAGAATAAAGGAAACACACAGGTGAGAGTTCTCTGCTGTTTACGTATAACAGAACAAACGCTACTAAACATAAATATTTACCCTCACCATCTCACTCCACACCAGAGCTGGACGAAGAACACAAACCCTGTACTGGAGTTAAAGTCGAGACCCCCAGGGTAAAATATTCCTCCAGTAAAGTAGAAGCTCCTCCCTTTAGACCTCCACTTGAGTAAAAGTACTAAAGTATTTCCCTTCAAATGTACTTAAGTATAAAGTAAAAGTACTAAAAGAGTAATTCTGGCTCTGATGTCCTGTTATCATTTTTATAACCAGACTGGCTTCATGAACTCATTTCAGGTGAAAGTCCTCCAGCGTCTCTCTTGGTAAACCAGTCTTTTAATAGAACGTCATTAATTAGTGACGCTGACGTCTATTAAAATGATCAGAAGCACAAAACACTGAAGGTAAACAGTTTCCATCAGGGAGAACCGAGTGGCTCTGAAATCACTTTTTACACACAAGCAAAGTTTCAGTTTCAGATTTATTTACAACTTAGTTCCAAGTTTAAGTTGAATAAAAACTGGCTTTAAACTCAGGATCACAGATGAGCTCCTTTACTATGTTGATCTGTAGGCGTCTGTTCATAAACATAAACCAGCCCAAACTCATTTACTATAAAATGAAATGGTGTTTGTAGAAATTCAGAAAAAAGCCGCGTCAGTCTCGACTGCATATGTGGACATATTTCTATATTGAGCTCTATTTACACAAAGTTAGGTTAGTTCATCATTTATATTGAACAGACTCTCCCAAAGTTTTACGCTGCTGCGCTGACGTTGAACCGCGTGCTGCACTGGGTCGGTATGACCAACAGGTCAAAACCAGCTCTAAACAAAGTGACCGCTGGGCCCTGATTGGTGCTCTGGCTTTGCGCTTCTTTCGTTTTGACATGTTACGTTTTTATACACACAGAAACCAAAAGGAACGACAGATTTCTCAAAATGTAGGAGGAAAAAGTTGGATATTAGACTCTGAAATGTAGTGGAGTGAAAGGAAAAAGACGCCCAGAACGGAGAAACTTCAGTACAGATACACCAAAAATACTAAAGTACAGAAACCAATTACATTTACTCAGTTACTCAGTTACTGTCCAGCACTGCTCATAACCAACAAAGGAGTCTCAGCCAATCACTGGGCTTTCTCCACCAACTCTGCCAGACCAAAACGACTATTAAAAACATTATTAAGAACTTAGCTGGCTTTGCTAGTCCGCTTACGCTAGCGAGAAAAGAGACAAACAGCAGACGCAATAGTCCTTAATCCAACGCTGGTCCTGTTGAGGTCATCACACAACATGAAACACTTCTTCAGCTTCCAAACTCTAGAAGCCCCTTTCCCACAGGACAGGATGGTGTTTTACTGATGAGTTCATTGGTGCAGGATTAATATAACCTCGTTATTTTCATGGCTTGTTTTATTGAAGGTCAAAGACACCGTAATCTCAGTAAAATGACCGGTGCATTCGGACAGGACTGAAATCACAGAGAGACCGTGGAAATAAACACATCACCCACAGCGAGCAGCTCTGCTTCTGAAGATCCACCTACTGCAGAGCCTGGCTCCAGCCTCAGGCTGACACACCTGCTCCAGGTAATTCACTTCAGAAGCTGCTGACCGGCTGACCAGACTCGTTAAGGCTGATTAAGGTGAGAAGTAAACTCAGCAGTTTGGACTCTAAATGGACTCTGAAACAGGACTCATCACACCACAAACACAGCAGGAGACAAACTGCGATGCAGATTTTAATACATGATGGTTCAGTAAAGACATGATTAAAGTGCTTATTAACGTCACATAAATAAATATTTCATACATGATAAAACACAGGAAGGGCGTTTCATCAGGACACACAGCTCCTACTGTAAGCAGGCCTTATATTTCAGAAGAAACAGTCATGATGTGAGTGACCTGCAGACCTGCAGCAGCTACAGCTCAAATGCAGACACTCATACGGTCACATCAGGGCTGCATGCGCCACCATACCAACAACAGCCAGGGTGAAATATGCAAATGAGCCCTCCAACCAATCACAGCAGTGCTGGGGCACAGATCTAGATATCCGTGTTCATGTTGTCAAGCAACAGGATATTATGGTTAAAATGAATCCACACACTTTAAATCGATGGTTCTCCAAAGGTTATTCAGTAATGACGGTGAACCACGAACACCATCTGCATGACTTAGTGGTTCTCTACATGGTTGAATGGTTCCTCAGAATGATGGAGAATGTGTTGTATATGGTTCTACAGACCACCAAAAAGGGTTCTAGTGTTGGTACGATGCCAAGCTTGTAACAGTAGAAGAACCCTTTTTGGTGCTACACAGAACCCTTGTCAAAAAGTTTCTATATGGAATCCATCTGCAGAACCACGTGTCCTGAGTCTGACGTCATTTTAAAGCAGTTAAAAACACAATCACTGCTCACTGCTGCTCATCTCACTCTGACTGGACTTCACGTGATGCTGGTTGTCACGGTAACTACTTAGTGTCATGGCCTACACTGAGTGGTTCTCTACGCAAGCGCGTCATTTTGCATCGGATTACTTGTAGTGAGCATGAAAACGAAGATTTTCATCAAACTGTTGAGTAGAGTGAGAATAAACACCTCAGTCTGAATCTGTAAGCGGAATGAATTTAATCAGACTGGAGAAAATCTTTACATCCAGTGTGTATTAAAGTGTGTAGAAGTGTGTGTCTGTAGAGGATGTGTAACTTATTTACACTCAATCAATAACAACATGGACTTTGACCAGGGGAGCACGTACTTCAGCACACGACTGTATCTTTACCTTATCAGAGATGAAACCTGTGATGAAACGGCTCAGCAGCACCGACCTGGACCTCGACCGAGCCGAGTCACTCAGCGCCCCTTAGCGATGTTATTACTCATTAATTATACTCTCAAGTGTAATAACTCATAAATAATAGAGAAATAAGATGGATATGCAGCTCTTCTCAAAAACAAGGAGAGTCTCCGCTCATGTTTCTATAAAGATAAAGAACAAGTCTGTTGGCACGGCGGCATCTCTGGGCTCAGTCGGGTCCGGAGTGGTTCTGGATCCTCCAGAGAAACGCTGTGCAAGCTCAGAACCGGCTCAGTCCGGCCAAAACAGAGACACGCACTCGCCGCCTCAAACGCTGCACATGCACAGAAGAAAGAAAGAACACAGACTGGTTCAGTCATACTTATAAAAACACTTATTTATTAGAATCAAACCACCGACCTGACATTTCTCTACAAAAGCAGATGTTTCCAGATTCACAGGAGGGAGTCCATCAGTTCTCGTGAATATATATATATGTGTATAAATATAAACATAAATATAATCAGAGCTCAAAGCCCACTGATTAGCATCAATGTCTAAATCATCACGCTGTCCTCAGACGTGAGGTGCTGAGGGTTTCTCCAACGGGCGTGAGGTGCTGAGGGTTTCTCCAACGGGCGTGAGGTGCTGAGGGTTTCTCCAACGGGCGTGAGGTGCTGAGGGTTTCTCCAACGGGCGTGAGGTGCTGAGGGTTTCTCCAACGGACGTGAGGTGCTGAGGGTTTCTCCAACGGACGTGAGGTGCTGAGGGTTTCTCCAACGGACGTGAGGTGCTGAGGGTTTCTCCAACGGACGTGAGGTGCTGAGGGTTTCTCCAACGGACGTGAGGTGCTGAGGGTTTCTCCAACGGACGTGAGATGCTGAGGGTTTCTCCAACGGACGTGAGATGCTGAGGGTTTCTCCAACGGACGTGAGGTGCTGAGGGTTTCTCCAACGGACGTGAGATGCTGAGGGTTTCTCCAACGGACGTGAGGTGCTGAGGGTTTCTCCAACGGACGTGAGGTGCTGAGGGTTTCTCCAACGGACGTGAGGTGCTGAGGGTTTCTCCAACGGACGTGAGGTGCTGAGGGTTTCTCCAACGGACGTGAGGTGCTGAGGGTTTCTCCAACGGACGTGAGGTGCTGAGGGTTTCTCCAACGGACGTGAGGTGCTGAGGGTTTCTCCAACGGACATGTAGTGCTGAGGGTTTCTCCAACGGACGTGAGGTGCTGAGGGTTTCTAACAGACGTGAGGTGTTCAGGGTCTCTAACAGACGTGATTGTGTTTCTGATGCTGTTTATTTGGCTTAACTATCTAGTCAAAAACAAAGCGGTCATAGCGCCTCGGCCCTGTGGACCTCCTCACTAACACATGCGTTAAGGAGTGTGTGAGTGAGTGTGTGTGTTAATTAGGCAGTGGCTACTAACCTGAAATGATTGACAGCTGTCAGTCAGCAGTCTGCTGTTTACATCATGGAGCAGACTCCGGTCTGCAGTGGCTGACTCGATCGGTTCACCCCACAGGCCGTTCCCTGACCGCTGAAACACACACGGCAGTTAGAACACACACAGCGCCGCTGCTCGTTTGGGCCATTCTTTAATTAAACTGTGATGTTTCAATTCTCAGAACCAAAGTGGCTGCATTAGTCCACCGGGTGGCGCCGCGCGCCTCTTACTCTCTACACAGGGAGGAGAAGCCGAGCTGTTCACCTACAACTTAGCAGAGTTAGCCAGCTACTTTCAGTTAGCACGGCTAGCTACTTTCCATAAGCCCCCGTTAGCTATTGTTACTTAGCAGAGCTGGCTAGCATGAGCTATTTTCAGTTAGCAGAGCTAGCTATGCTTGTTAGCAGGGCAAGCTATTTTCAGTTAGCAAATTAACCTGTCTCCAGTTAGCAGAGTTAGCTTCTTTCAGTTAGCCAGTTGTAGCTATTTGTACTTAGCAGATTTGGCTAGCATTAGCTATTTTCAATTAGCAGGATAAGCTAGTTTAAGCTAGCAGAGCTGGCTAGCATGAGATATTTCCAGTGTAGAGAATTTAGTGAGTCAGTCAAAACTCATGCTGCTGCGTTTACATCGTTTAGAATATATTACAGCAGGATAAAAACTCCAGGCTGTTTTTAAAGCACTCTTTAGACTCAGGAAATACAATTAATAATTAGCAATAATTAGCAATATTAAGTAATCAGGAAAAACATGTTGAGAGTTCCAGCTCTACTGCTCAGCCCGACTGGCTGGTTTATTGTCTGAGCTGTTATGACGGTGAAAACCTCTCCGGTGTGAGTTTTACCTGCTGGTCGTGCCGGACAGCTCGGACTCGGAGTGGTAGGCGTGTTTTCCTGTCTCCGTGACGACCAGTGAATGGAGGGGTTCACTCTTGCATGCTTTCAGGGGGCACTGAGCCCGGTTGACATCACCGTGCGGTTCCAGCGTCATGTGACCTGAGGAAGGGTTGCCGTTGGTGTCCAGCAGGCAGTCTGGGTGGAGTCTGTCGGACACGTCCACCACCTGGATGAGGGGGAGCGGCTGAGGAACCGGCGGCTCGCTATGAGCCGCCTGCAGCTTCTTCATGTGGCTGATCGCCACTGTGGCGTTGTAGGCCCGCTGTAACACACAATCAGGGACAGGCTGTTATTACAGTAACCCTTTCAGACCAGCAGTGGGCGCTGTGTGCAAAAAAGTATATCACAGTGTACTTAAGGTTACTGGCTGCTTGGGTATGTATGACGGTACAGGGTACTTACGTGTACTTTTTACAGATAAAACTATTTTGGACGCTCAATTAAACTTTTCTGCAGAGTAACAGTGGCGGGTTATTCTGGATGTCCCTTCACTTTTAATAAGAGCCATATTTAACTAGGCTAGGCTAATGGCTAACAGCTAACCCCAAGAGACTGGCTTTTCCATCCGCTCTCTAATCCCTGTTGTCTCATTAACTCATTACAGTCTGATGTCACTCCTCTGACCATAAACTGGACTAACTGACCTCAGAGTGCAGCTCAGTGCTCGAGAGGGGCAGGACTGAGTGATCTGATGTGAAGTGGCTACTTAGCGCAGTATCTTTACTTTCATGTCAAAAAACTGCGTCTTCCTCAGAGAAGCAGCTGCTCCGTCGTACTGCTTTAACTGAACGAGTCTAAGAGAATTCAGCCCTGGAAACCCAAGGCAGCGTGAAATCCAAGCTCACTGTTCCCACCTTCCACTTAGATTTAGCAAAGTTCTTCTGGAACTGTTCACACACGGATTCGTAGATGTCCTGCGTCCGCGCCGTCTCACCCTTGATCCTGCAGACCAATCAGATCAAGGAGTCGAAGGTCAGATAACCAAGCAGAAAAACGGGCTGCCTGTTTCTGTGAGTTACCCTTTTCCTCAGTTACCAGTTTCTTTAAGTTACCCCATTTATTTATCCTGCCTCCCACAGTTACCCCACTTGTCAGTCACCCCACTTCCCAGAGTAACCAGTTTTTCTGAGTAATCCCACTTTGATTTACCTCACTTCCCAAAGTTACCTGTTTTCCTGAATTACCCGCTTCCCTGGGTTACCTTGGTTCTGTGAGTTCACCTGCTTTCCTAAACTGACAAATGTCTGAGTTACCATGATCCTCTGAGCTACCTGGGTTCTGCAAGTTACCCCGTTTCCCCACCAAGTCCCCTGCTCCTCACCATGGGTGCCGCAGCGCCTGCTCACTGGTGAAGCGCTTCTTGGGGTTTTTCTCCAACATGTTCCTGATAAAGTCTTTCGCTGTAACACAACATTAAACTGAAATTCAACACAACTCAGCTCTGCTTAAAGACCTTAAGCTGC
Source organism: Pygocentrus nattereri (assembly GCF_015220715.1). Taxonomy (NCBI): domain Eukaryota; kingdom Metazoa; phylum Chordata; class Actinopteri; order Characiformes; family Serrasalmidae; genus Pygocentrus; species Pygocentrus nattereri. Next base: position 35,599,946 of record NC_051231.1, on the reverse strand, counting down.
CTCCTGTGAGTGTGAGAGAGTGTGTGTGTTTGTGAGTGAGTGAGTGCATGAGTGTGTCTGTGTGTGTGTGTGTGTGTGTGTGTGTGTGTGTGTGTGTGTGTGTGTGTGTGTGTGTGTGTGCGCGAGTAAGTGTGCATGTGTGAGTGACTGTGTGTACCTGACTCGGAGATGTTGTCCCAGTACGGGGAGTGGAAGGCGTACTCCGCCCGCATGATCTTGGAGAAGAGACGAGTCTCGTTGTCGTCGTAAAAGGGGGGATATCCGCTCAGCCTGCACACAGCAAAGCAGCCCCTGTGAGTCGGTGTTTACAGGCTAATCGCAGTCTTACACACACCACATGTTCCAGCAGCGCTGCTTCGCTCTGGGTTCCTCAATCAATCAATCAACCTTTATTTAGTCCCGGAGAACATCGAGGGTGCCCCTCATTTACAATGTTGCCGAGTCCTTCAGGGGTTTATAATACCAGACAGTTGTGCTTGTATTAAGTATTATTTCTGGAAAGACGTATATAGAAATGTCTTGTAGAAACATCTACAGAAGGTGGAACAGTTTAATAAAGTTCTTATTGGGTGATAAAATAATACTCGGACTGTGTGGAGTTTTAGCAGCGCTGAGATGTTTTATGGGCGTGTATCGTGCGTGTGTGTAGTTTTAGCAGCGCTGAGATGTTTTATGGGCGTGTATCGTGTGTGCGTGTGGAGTTTTAGCAGCGCTGAGATGTTTTATGGGCGTGTATCGTGTGTGCGTGTGGAGTTTTAGCAGCGCTGAGATGTTTTATGGGCGTGTATCGTGTGTGCGTGTGGAGTTTTAGCAGCGCTGAGATGTTTTATGGGCGTGTATCGTGTGTGCGTGTGGAGTTTTAGCAGCGCTGAGATGTTTTATGGGCGTGTATCGTGTGTGCGTGTGGAGTTTTAGCAGCGCTGAGATGTTTTATGGGCGTGTATCGTGTGTGCGTGTGGAGTTTTAGCAGCGCTGAGATGTTTTATGGGCGTGTATCGTGTGTGCGTGTGTGGAGTTTTAGCAGCGCTGAGATGTTTTATGGGCGTGTATCGTGTGTGCGTGTGGAGTTTTAGCAGCGCTGAGATGTTTTATGGGCGTGTATCGTGTGCGCGTGTGGAGTTTTAGCAGCGCTGAGATGTTTTATGGGCGTGTATCGTGTGTGCGTGTGGAGTTTTAGCAGCGCTGAGATGTTTTATGGGCGTGTATCGTGTGTGCGTGTGGAGTTTTAGCAGCGCTGAGATGTTTTATGGGCGTGTATCGTGTGTGCGTGTGGAGTTTTAGCAGCGCTGAGATGTTTTATGGGCGTGTATCGTGTGTGCCTGTGTAGTTTTAGCAGGGCTAAGATGTTTTATGGGCGTGTATCGTGTGTGCGTGTGTAGTTTTAGCAGCGCTGAGATGTTTTATGGGCGTGTATCGTGTGTGCGTGTGGAGTTTTAGCAGCGCTGAGATGTTTTATGGGCGTGTATCGTGTGTGCCTGTGTAGTTTTAGCAGGGCTAAGATGTTTTATGGGCGTGTATCGTGTGTGCGTGTGTAGTTTTAGCAGCGCTGAGATGTTTTATGGGCGTGTATCGTGCGTGTGTGTAGTTTTAGCAGCGCTGAGATGTTTTATGGGCGTGTATCGTGTGTGCGTGTGTAGTTTTAGCAGCGCTGAGATGTTTTATGGGTGTGTATCGTGTGTGCGTGTGGAGTTTTAGCAGCGCTGAGATGTTTTATGGGCGTGTATCGTGTGTGGAGTTTTAGCAGTGCTGAGATGTTTTATGGGCATATATCGTGTGTGCGTGTGGAGTTTTAGCAGCGCTGAGATGTTTTATGGGCGTGTATCGTGCGTGTGTGGAGTTTTAGCAGCGCTGAGATGTTTTATGGGCGTGTATCGTGTGTGCGTGTGTAGTTTTAGCAGCGCTGAGATGTTTTATGGGCGTGTATCGTGTGTGCGTGTGTAGTTTTAGCAGCGCTGAGATGTTTTATGGGCGTGTATCGTGTGTGCGTGTGGAGTTTTAGCAGCGCTGAGATGTTTTATGGGCGTGTATCGTGCGTGTGTGGAGTTTTAGCAGTGCTGAGATGTTTTATGGGCGTATATTGTGTGTGCGTGTGGAGTTTTAGCAGCGCTGAGATGTTTTATGGGCGTGTATCGTGTGTGTGTGGAGTTTTAGCAGCGCTGAGATGTTTTATGGGCGTGTATCGTGTGTGTGTGGAGTTTTAGCAGCGCTGAGATGTTTTATGGGCGTGTATCGTGTGTGTGTGGAGTTTTAGCAGCGCTGAGATGTTTTATGGGCGTGTATCGTGTGTGTGTGGAGTTTTAGCAGCGCACTAACAGGATGTAACTGATGACTCCAATAGACCAGCAGTCCACGGCTTTACTGTAGGGCTTCTGGGCCAGAATCTCCGGAGCTGTGGAACAGAGAAACACACACAGACGGCCGTTAATCGGTTCTGAGAATCGCACACAGCTGGGCAGAACCTCCTCCACAGCGCAGGCTGTAATACCGGAACGCTGAACCCCACGAACCCAAGCGCACCGCACGTACCGACGTATCCCGGAGTTCCACACGCTGTGTGCATGACGCCGTGGTCAGCCATCTTGGACAGTCCGAAGTCACTGATCATGATCTTGGCGTTCTCATCCTGGTTATAGTAGAGCAGGTTCTCTGGCTGAGGACAGAGACAGGCGTTTGTGTTAGAACCAGGGCGGCCACGGTCCTGAGATATGAGCTGATGATGAATTATGACTGAATAATGTGGAAAATGATTGAAAGTCTAACGGCCGACAGGCTGACCGGCCTGGTCGTCTCGCAGAGTTTACTGACGCTGCTTTTCCTCCTGACGCTTCCAACTCGCCTCCTTTAGGCAAACTTGGTACCACATATGCTAACGTTAGCTACCAGGTTAGTGTAGCCGAGCACCAGGACCGCCTCGTTGTCTGAGCTCTGACGCAGTTTTTTCCCAAACTCTCCTGTTTTTTTGAGCAGTCGCTGGACTGAAACTGAAACTGTAAGACTGAAAACATGCAGAGTCAGCTAATCGCTGCCTGACATCCTGGAGCTCAATTCATCCTGATGTGTAGCTCTCGAGTCTGAGGATGTGCTTAATCTCCACTGTCAGAAAATAAAGCAGGTCTGATGCAGTGGTCAGAGTAACGCTGCTGACCTTACAGTGTTAAAAGCCCTGTTCCTGCCAGACGAGGCTGCGTCTGCTGGGCGAACGTCACCCAGAGCGCTGCTTCAAGGCGCTGCATCAGGGCACAGGTGTGCGTTTGTACCTTCAGGTCTCTGTGGACGATGCTGTTCTGGTGCAGGTAAGCCACGGCCTCCAGCACCTGCCGGATCACGTGGCTGGCGTCCTTCTCCGTATACACACCTCTGTCCAGGATACGGTCAAACAGCTCTCCTCCAGAGACCCTGACACACACACACACACACACACACACACACACACACACACACACACACACACACACACACACACACACACAAAATACACATGAGCTAAAAACACGACATTTTCAAAGCCTTGAGTTTACCACACGACTTTTCCGTCTTAACAGGCTGTTCACACTACCTGATCCACACTAAACGATTACGGATCACACACGAAACTTTTCAGGCGCTGCTGAACCGAACGGGACTCGCGCGTTCTCCTGTTTTCTCTGCTGTGACGCAGTAAAGAAGCAGCAGATAAACATCTTTCTTACCTGCTGCTGCACGGCTCTACAGCGAGCCTCGTCACCGCGGAGACGGTACTGATCTCCTGCTGTCTGCGCTGAGCTGAACCACATCACTGTATCTCCGCTTTGATCAATACACACTGTACAATATCACAGCTACTGTAACGACACTTTTCACTACAGTAGTGATGCAGCTCACAGTTAGTGATGTCTATAATACGCGCTGTTAGAACTCCTCACACCACTCAGCGCCTGCTGTCTGTAAATACAGCGCGTCTCATACGCCACGTGAATATGTAAATATACTTTATTTCTTTTACTTTAACTTCCATCTGGACTGATTTCTAATTTTCTGCGTAGTTTATGTGAGTTTGTGTGTAAATATACGTCTTACTACTGAAACACTGCAATTCACCTCTGGGATCGATAAAGTTCGTTCTTTCTGTCTGACATGTTTGCGAGAGCAGTGGATCTAAAGACTTTGATGTTTAAGGTTTTAAAGGTACATAAACTCGATTGTACCTTAAATTCAGCTCATTAAAAGCTTCGCTCCTCACATCAGAGAACTTTCTTTGTTTACTTGCTGTATTTTCGACTCGACTCGGACTGAGAATCAGGTCTAAACTCAGGGTAAGAGTCATGTGGTCTGACTCGACTTAACATTCACACATCATCTACATCTGAGGACGACAGAGACTCACAGCTCCATGACGAGGTAGTAGTGTGTGCGAGTTTCATAGAAATCCTCCAGACCCACGACATTCTTATGCTTAATCCTGAAAAAACAGATTAGAAGCAATCATTACATTCACGCTCCTCAGGACAGACACAGTTATAGATTATTAAAGACAAGGAATCCGATATTTTACAGATATTTACCAAAAATATGATGTTTACACCAAACACTGGAACATCACAGAAGCATAAAGGTTTGGATATCATGAAATAAATGTAAAGACTAAATTACGATTAATAAGATGAAGAAGAATAGACATTACACACTGAAGAAGCACAGTACACACTGAAAGATGGTTCTTCAAGGGTTCTTCAGTAAAGAAAATGGTTCTATATAGAACCACGCACACTCTAAGCATGATTTGCAGGGTGAAATCGTTCAGACTGATGGAGGATGTGCTGTAGATGAAAATGGTTTTATCTGGCACCAAAACAGGTTCTCCTACTGTTACAAGCCTGACAGTGTAGCAACAAAAGAACCCTTTCTGGGAACCATTATCATAAAAGGTTCTACATAGACCCATCTAGAGCACATTCTCCATCAATCACCCCCCCAGCTCACCGCTAAGAGGGGCCAGTGGGCTGGTAGACGGGGCAGCGAGGAAGCCGCACTGCGAGGCAAGCAGCCTTTCTCAGCAATTCAGCTCCATAGAGACAGTAAATCTGAAGCGATTACTGTTGAAATTAGAGTAACTGAGCTTAATCAAGTCATCACAGCAACTCTGATGCTACATTTCACATCAAAGTCAGAACTGTGGTAACGTGACAGCCGTGTTCTGTGAATAGCATCTAAAGTGTGGTTCTCAGACCTCCTGAGGACGGTGATCTCGTTCTCCAGGTTGCTGTGATCCAGCTGCTTCTTCTTCACACATTTCAGGGCATAGAAATTCCCCGTCTTCCTCTCCCTCACCAGGAACACCTCGGAGAATGAGCCCCTGCAGACATTTACAATACAGAGCTTTTTAAATGAAACAGTAGAAGCCGTATCGCCCCCTACGCTTCCTGTAGTGTATTACAGTCCGTCAGAGCGACTGTGTGGATCATCTGAACATTATAGAGCTTTTTAAATGAAACAGTAGAAGCCGTATCGCCCCCTACGCTTCCTGTAGTGTATTACAGTCCGTCAGAGCGACTGTGTGGATGATCTGAACATTATAGAGCTTTTTAAATGAAACAGTAGAAGCCGTATCGCCCCCTACGCTTCCTGTAGTGTATTACAGTCCGTCAGAGCGACTGTGTGGATCATCTGAACATTATAGAGCTTTTTAAATGAAACAGTAGAAGCCGTATCGCCCCCTACGCTTCCTGTAGTGTATTACAGTCTGTCAGAGCGACTGTGTGGATCATCTGAACATTATAGAGCTTTTTAAATGAAACAGTAGAAGCCGTATCGCCCCCTACGCTTCCTGTAGTGTATTACAGTCCGTCAGAGCGACTGTGTGGATCATCTGAACATTATAGAGCTTTTTAAATGAAACAGTAGAAGCCGTATCGCCCCCTACGCTTCCTGTAGTGTATTACAGTCCGTCAGAGCGACTGTGTGGATCATCTGAACATTATAGAGCTTTTTAAATGAAACAGTAGAAGCCGTATCGCCCCCTACGCTTCCTGTAGTGTATTACAGTCCGTCAGAGCGACTGTGTGGATCATATGAACATTATAGAGCTTTTTAAATGAAACAGTAGAAGCCGTATCGCCCCCTACGCTTCCTGTAGTGTATTACAGTCCGTCAGAGCGACTGTGTGGATCATATGAACATTATAGAGCTTTTTAAATGAAACAGTAGAAGCCGTATCGCCCCCTACGCTTCCTGTAGTGTATTACAGTCCGTCAGAGCGACTGTGTGGATCATATGAACATTATAGAGCTTTTTAAATGAAACAGTAGAAGCCGTATCGCCCCCTACGCTTCCTGTAGTGTATTACAGTCTGTCAGAGCGACTGTGTGGATCATATGAACATTATAGAGCTTTTTAAATGAAACAGTAGAAGCCGTATCGCCCCCTACGCTTCCTGTAGTGTATTACAGTCTGTCAGAGCGACTGTGTGGATCATATGAACATTATAGAGCTTTTTAAATGAAACAGTAGAAGCCGTATCGCCCCCTACGCTTCCTGTAGTGTATTACAGTCCGTCAGAGCGACTGTGTGGATCATATGATCATTATAGAGCTTTTTAAATGAAACAGTAGAAGCCGTATCGCCCCCTACGCTTCCTGTAGTGTATTACAGTCTGTCAGAGCGACTGTGTGGATCATATGAACATTATAGAGCTTTTTAAATGAAACAGTAGAAGCCGTATCGCCCCCTACGCTTCCTGTAGTGTATTACAGTCTGTCAGAGCGACTGTGTGGATCATATGAACATTATAGAGCTTTTTAAATGAAACAGTAGAAGCCGTATCGCCCCCTACGCTTCCTGTAGTGTATTACAGTCTGTCAGAGCGACTGTGTGGATCATATGAACATTATAGAGCTTTTTAAATGAAACAGTAGAAGCCGTATCGCCCCCTACGCTTCCTGTAGTGTATTACAGTCTGTCAGAGCGACTGTGTGGATCATATGAACATTATAGAGGACGGTGTGTGAACGAACACAGAAAGCAGTGATTAGTAAATTCTGTATCAAAGTGAAAACAGAAAAATAGAAGATGATGTTTTTTGTAAATAAACATAAGTTAAGTGTCACTTTACTGTTTAGCGTAGGCTGAGCTTCCGACAGAGGCCGCAACAGAAGACGGCGTTACAGCAGAGGTTGTGTTAGAGGTTAAAGCAGCTTCATTGATAAAAATGGAGCTCAGCCTCTCTTAAGCCAATAATCAGTACATGTCAGTGAAGACTGCAACACGGGACAAGGCTGTTTAGAGGCTACGATGGACGGCATAATGAAGACAGCAACAGAGTGCATAACAGTGGCTGTAATAAAAGACGCAAAACACAGCAGAAGCTGCAATAAGGGCCAAGCGGATGACGGGTTACAGCAGAGTGATGTAAATTAAAGATTCCTAAAATTAAAATGTCTCGTATTATGCAGGATAAATCATAAAGTACAATGGCCTAATATATTGGAGCAAGTGCCCTAAAACAGCTTCCTCAGTAGGGCGTAAGAGAGAAGACAGACACTTTATAGGGAGCAAGTGAACTAGTGAACTTCTCAAGGCCAAAAGCCGAGATGGAGAAACACCAGCGATCATGCTAGAATGTGTCAGGAAGCGCCCGGTACAGTGTCTTTATTAAAAATGATTCAGACTAGGCTTGGAGATCAAGGTTCCCACATGATCCCATAGGATGGACGCATGGATGTCAAGCTGGATATAATGGTGGTGTCATGAGATCAGGAGATAAAAAGAGGTGGTGCGATGTCACCCCACCCTTACTGAGGGTATAAAACGTGTACAATCCCTGTATGTGTGTGAGTGTCGCCCAGGGGCCCATTGGGAAGCATTCTCCCTGCTCCAGAGCAATAAAGGACTCTGAATTCTGAAGAGTCTTCTCATATTTTTCAGTTCGATCGATTCTTTTATTTTCTTACAACAAACTATTGAATCTGTTTAATTTAACCAACCATAAATAGTATCTAGGCTTGGTGGTCAAACAAGTGTCGACCCACGACAACAGGCTGCTGTGACTTCACTGCTAAAAATGGAGCTCGGCCTCTCTTAATCCAATAAGCTGTAATGCAGGTAGAGGTGCTGTGACAGAGGCAGAAACAGAGGTCGCAACAGTTACTGCAGCAAAAATCACAATAAAGGACTCAACAGAAAAACAGTCGCTGCGACAGAGACTGAACAGAAGCTGTGATAGACGCTGCGACAGAGGCTGCAAAAGAAGCCATGAAGCGTTTCAACAGAAGTTACAATGGCTTCATTGATTAAAATGAAGTTTGGAGTCTCTACACTTAATCCAACAATCCATCCAAACCCGCAAGAGAAGCTGCAACAGAGGCTACAACCGCAGCTGCACTAGAGGCTGCAATAAAAGCAACAGAATCTCAGCAGTGACTGCAGTAGAGACTGTAAGAGACTGTAAGAGACTGTAATGAGCTGTCATAGTCAGATCTGCCGGAGTCGTTAGCCACACTGCGGAAATGTTCACATTCCCTGTTTTACATACAAACAGAATAAGACTAATTCCCTCTCCCTGCCTTTTTTCCTGAGTATACGACCGCCCACATGTCCGGTCAGACACCGAAGGACGACTGACTGTCGAGCTCTCCTGCTGCCCACTTCAGACCAGCTGCCCACGCCCAGCTGCCACCACCTGCCCTGGACTAGCTGCCCACCCTACGCTGATGTTCTCATGGACTCCCAGCTATTCCTACTACTAATATTACTGCTATTAATATTAGTAGTATAATCACTTGTAGGTAGTCTGACCAGAGGAGGACGGGTCCCCCCTGGTGAGCCTGGCTCCTCCCAAGGTTTCTTCCATAGCTCTGAGGGAGGTTCTCCTTGCCACTGGCGCCCCCTGGCTTGCTCACCGGGGGGTTTTACATTCCTGTTAAAACTCTGTCTTTACTGGAATTCTGTGAAGCAGCTTTGTGACCACATCCGTTTTAAAAAGTGCTACAAATGAATTTGATCTGATCTGATTTGATGATTAGAATGAGAAACAGGAACTGCACTGGTGTCTTCAGAAGCTGTAATAGAAGACGAGGCTGAAGTGGCTTCATTGATAAAAATGGAGCTTGGCCTCTCCCCCCTTTAATCCCCTAATCTGTCCAAACCCGAGACGATCCCGGATTAAAATGAACTCCTCTGGGAACAGGTAAAGTAGGTCTCGTGAAAATCCACTCAGCGGATTCCAGTAACGCTTAGAGGAGCCCAGAAAGAGAGCAGATTCAGATGCAGTGGTTTATGACTCGCTTCATAGACGGCGACAGGTCCACACGGAGTGCAGGCCGATCAGACAGGTGTGCTGTTCAGACAGGTACACTCCCCACAGCGCGAGCGCGGCCTGTTGGATTTGACTCTAGACGTGTTGTGGCCAGGTGAAACCCCTGAGAGCGGCCAGGTGTAACCCCTGAGAGCGGCCAGGTGAAACCCCTGAGAGCGGCCAGGTGAAACCCCTGAGAGCGGCCAGGTGAAACCCCTGAGAGCGGCCAGGTGAAACCCCTGAGAGCGGCCAGGTGAAACCCCTGAGAGCGGCCACTGTGAAGGTGCTGAGCCTGTACTTACGATCCGAGCACTTCCTTGAAGTCAAACACGTCCTTGATGTTGCTGGTGACTTTTTTCCAGCTGCAGTTGATTTCCTTCCGACCCATCGCGGCTCAATGTTCACAACTGACTCCCTGTGGTTAAAAACACACCAGGATTAGTGATACTGCAGCTCACTGGGGCTGCACGATACACACAAACCCCCACGAGTAGCCACTTTAATCAAAATCAATTCATTTCACTGGGCTTAAACTCCTCGAGACCACCGGTGGTCCAAACCCACTTGGTCATGTTCTTCATAACGTTCATATCCATGAGCTCCATTCAGAAGCTGGGCGTCGTGTGAGGCTGTAGCTCTTCTCTCCAGTCTAATAGACGGTGATGTCATTTTAAACCCTTATAATAAAAGAAGCTGAACTCAGTTTGTTTTTCTACTGAAAGTCGAGCCGTTTTTCCCCAAATCTGGGCTCTAAACTATAAACAGACGGCGTCTCTTCAGTGATCTGCTCTGGAAACATCACTTTTAGAGAACAACACAAAGAGCGGCGCAGATTTTTGGCTTTCAGCAGTGAATCGTAAGCGTATGGAGATGTGGAGATCAGAAAACACACGTTCTGTTAATCTGAGGAGCTTTTTATTTCATGCAGTTACTGAGTGATTATCCTTACGATTTGGTGTAAATTCAGACGGACAAACCCAAAAATACCCTGGAGAATAAGAGGTTAAAGTGCACGTGTAAGCTGGTTCATCACAACACCTACAGAAACCGTCCTGGAGCCGTGATTGGTTGGACGATCACTGCACTGTGATTAGAGGGTTCATTAGCATATCGCTGCACTCTACAGTATCAATGCTGCAAACGCCAATTTCTCAATAATATTACATAAACAACACACACTGTTAGAAATGAAGGTACCATGCAGGAACGTTTCTCCTTCATCGAGGTAAAACAGTGTAAACGTTCCCTCAGAGGTTCTACAGTGGTTCTAAGGTCTGATGGTGGAGCTTAAATCAGGTTCTCCAGGTGAAAAGTTGGTATTTGTTCCTTTTCATAACCGAATGTTTTAAAGCAGAGCAGTAGAGTAAAAGCCTGGAGGCGAGGCGAGGCGGGTGGAGTCAGTCCAGCTTAGAACAGATCATCTCATTGGATTATGGTTCAGTTATGTTCCCTGACTAAAGGCCCTGAGATGGAGCCTCGAGGGTTCCACCCCAGTGATGGTGTCGTACCTTGTTTTCTGAGAATGAACCCCGCAGCCCTAGAGCGAGAACAGCAGCACATAAAGAGCGTCTCAGCCTTAATCGCCTTCACTCGACAGCTGAATGCGATGCCTTAACGACATAAACCTGTTTCAGGTCCTGTTTAAAGAGCGTCTGAGCAGTAAGCGCACAGTGTCAACAGCACTGAGGCTGCAGATTTGAAGAAACAGCTGAAGTCAGGCGAGGGCAGCTGCAGAGCGTAGACGCTGATTAATATGATGTTGCCATCAATCAGCATCGTTTTCTTAATTGTAACTGGAGGCTACAGATGCGCGACACTGTAAAAGGTCATATCACGATACTTTAAGTAGTTTTTTTATGATACACAATGTTTATTTTTTCTGGCATCTGATAAGTTACAAGCGCATTTCTTAAAGAAATATGATCATTATTTTTATTCACATTTCACACCCAGTGCTGCACCAAATCCAATTAAACAGCACTAATTATCCTCTCTTCATAATTAAACATGTCGTTAAACATGTACAGCCATGGAATCACCACTGTATCACACTTCACCACCACTGTAAAGACATCAAACCCTCTGAACCTCTGAGTTATGGGGGATTCTAGAATATGAGTGGAGGGGTCCTGTCAGGCTGTGAGGTGTGTGTCCAGTTACAGCCCAGAGATTACAGCTCACCTCTGATCCCGCCCTGTATCCTAATATAGCGCTTAACCCTGAGACTGCAACTATAAACAGACACTGGCCTGACATTAACGCCAGGCAGCTGATCAGATTATCAATCCAGGATTAATGATAACAGCCCAGCAGACCCACTGCAGACCCACAGCAGACCCAATAAAGACCCACAGCAGACCCAATAAAGACCCACAGCAGACCCAATATAGAACCAATATAGACCCACTGCAGACCCAATATAGAACCAATATAGACCCACTGCAGACCCACTGTAGACCCTTAACCACATATAGAACATTAATACACACTTAACACAACACGTGACCTTATATACCATCATACGACCCCATGTAAAGGTTCCTCAGCCCAGGGACTAAAACTCGGGCTTAATTTCTCTTTTATTCACATGAAACACCTTATAAACCTTCTCCTATCTAAACCCACCGCTCACAGCCGCTGACCCCCGACAACAGGCTCAGTCCGGGCGTGGACCTGCATTTTCACCTGGTCATTCAAATCATCTGCTCTGTCTGTCCCCTCGATCTAAACAGCGCACGGACGGTCCAGCTGGTCACTAAAACGGTCTAAACAGCGCACGGACGGTCCAGCTGGTCACTAAAACGGTCTAAACAGCGCACGGACGGTCCAGCTGGTCACTAAAACGGTCTAAACAGCGCACGGACTGTCCAGCTGGTCAGTGAAACGCTTTAAACCGCGTCTCTGCTGATTTATTTTACCTGAAGGCCGGACTCGTCCCTACTCGTCCCTCCTCGTCCACCCGCTGCACGCGCTGACTCTTCAGCCCTCAGCCGCGCGAGGCTGAACCCTGAGGGGGATGAGCCACGAGCGCCATGAGCCACGCCCTCCTACACTGGGATTAGCTGTTGGCCAATCATGATGATTTAAACCCAAACACACACAGTGCTGACTTTTAATAAAGAAACGTCATCATCATCATCAACAACAACAACAACAACAACAACAACAATAATAATAATAACAATAATAATAATAATCTTACAGATGAAGATGAAAGGCCAGATGTTTTAGGGCTTTAGTTCAGTGATTTGAGGCCTGAGGATCTGAGCAGGTGAAGAGTTCAAGGCCCACTTCACCCCTCGCCCCCTCCACTCAGCATGTTCTCATCTAGGTGTGGGGGGTCCTGATTCCTGTTGAGACAGAGGGGTGGGGTGAAGTGCTGGGGCTACATGACCCTCCAAACGGAGATGTGAGAAAGAAGAACCTGAGTTGGAGCTCAAGAGACCAAAGGAACCCAGAAAAGTGAGAATTTCCTCTGTTATAAATGACAGTAAACACGGTTTGATCTTTTCTTCATAACAAGCATCAAATATCACTAGTAGTGCTGACGCCTCTCCAACTCTCCCGTTCCACCTTAAATAGTCCAGCAGTTCTGACGCCTGAAGCTCCAGAATGTACCTGCTGCTCCATTTAAGGTGGAACGGGAAAATTCAAACGAGAATCTGGAGAATCTCTGACTTCATATCACTGAAGAATTAGGGGGGGTGATAATAAATAACTGCCCCCCTCTTTGAAGGCGTATGATCCCTAAATGTAACTAAAGCCCAGCAGTGAGGAGCTGAACTTTCCCCTCCTCTGCTGTCCCTGCAGACGGGCAGGGTCGCCTACAGAGCGGCGCTAGTAGCTGTTAATGAAGTGATGCTCTTTTATTAGAGGGGCTCATTTCAGAGGAAGATCTCAACCACTGCCCTGTAGCTCAGGAACAAGGGGCAACACTCCAAAACAAGGGGTGAAACTGAGAAGTAGGACCGGGCCTTGATCTCCAGAGTGTGAGACCTGCAGGAATGTCCAGCTGATAACGAGCTTACCGAGTGATCCGCTCTGATTCACCCTGATCGTCTCTCTCGGTGTAAATCCGTGGTGAATGATCAGCCTGTGAGGATAAAGGAATAGAAACTGAAGAGGAACCGAATCCCGGAGAGCCAAACACCTCACATCTGCATATGATCATGTAACGATGAGGTCACATGCGCGAGCAGGTGTTGATCTGACCTCTCCCTACTCAGACTCACCTGAGTCAGCACAGGTGCACCTGCCTGCCCTGTCTGAGTGTTTATATACAGTCCACTCAAGAAACTCGTCAAGAACATGAACAATAATATTAATCAAATACGGGGAACACATCACAGTGATGTTACTCAGAATAGAATACAATAGAACGTGTGTGTGTGTGTGTGTGTGTGTGTGTTTGTGTATCTGAGTGTGTGTGTGTGTGTGTGGGGGTGTTTGTGTATCTGAGTGTGTGTGTGTGTGTGTGTGGGGGTGTTTGTGTATCTGAGTGTGTGTGTGTGGGGGGGGGGTGTTTGTGTATCTGAGTGTGTGTGTGTGTGTGTGTGCGTGTTTGTGTATCTGAGTGTGTGTGTGTGTGTGTGTGGGTGTTTATGTACCTGAGTGTGTGTGTGGGTGTTTGTGTATCTGAGTGTGTGTGTGTGTGTGTGTGGGTGTTTATGTACCTGAGTGTGTGTGTGGGTGTTTGTGTATCTGAGTGTGTGTGTGTGTGTGTATGTGTGTGGGTGTGGGTGTTTGTGTATCTGAGTGTGTGTGTGTGTGTGTGTGTGTGTGGGTATTTGTGTATCTGAGTGTGTGTGTGTGGGGGGGGTGTTTTTGTATCTGAGTGTATGTGTGTGTGTGTGGGGGGGGGGGGTTTGTGTATCTGAGTGTGTGTGTGTGTGGGGGGGGGGGGGGTGTTTGTGTATCTGAGTGTGTGTGTGTGTGTGTGTGGGTGTTTATGTACCTGAGTGTGTGTGTGGGTGTTTGTGTATCTGAGTGTGTGTGTGTGTGTATGTGTGTGGGTGTGGGTGTTTGTGTATCTGAGTGTGTGTGTGTGTGTGTGTGTGTGTGTGTGTGTGTGTGTGTGTGTGGGTATTTGTGTATCTGAGTGTGTGTGTGTGTGGGTGTTTATGTACCTGAGTGTGTGTGTGGGTGTTTGTGTATCTGAGTGTGTGTGTGTGTGTGTATGTGTGTGGGTGTGGGTGTTTGTGTATCTGAGTGTGTGTGTGTGTGTGTGTGTGTGTGTGTGGGGGTATTTGTGTATCTGAGTGTGTGTGTGTGTGGGGGGGGGTGTTTTTGTATTTGAGTGTGTGTGTGTGTGGGGGGGAGGTGTTTGTGTATCTGAGTGTGTGTGTGTGTGTGTGTGGGGGGGGTGTTTGTGTATCTGAGTGTGTGTGTGTGTGTGTGTGTGTGTGTGTGTGTGTGTGTGTGTGTGTACGTGCTGCTGATGGTGTCATTGTCCTAATCTCGGTTGGCCGTGGTCAGTTTTGGATGGCAGTGTGTGGTTTATCTCTGGATTAACGCTGCCTGCTGGGTTGTTTGGCTCCTGTTTGGCAGCTGCTGTGAAGCTGAAAACATTACAGCGCTGTAATCTACCTGCACAGGTGAGCTTACCTGCTCTAACACCTGACTAGCAGCTTAATCAGAAACCCCTCCGTCGTCTCACACACCCAGACCACCAACATTTACATTTACATTTATGGCATTTGGCTGAAGCTCTTATCCAGAGCGACTTACATTTTTGATCAATTTACCCAGGTAGGCGAAGGTGGTGTTAGGAGTCTTGCCCAAGGACTCTTATTGGTAGAGTAAACCAACACACACTACAACATCAGTATGACTGCTGTGCTGGAAACGGACCACCAGCCAAACACTACTTGCTCAGTGGTGGTCCTGTGGGGGTCCTGTTGTGGTCCTGTGGCGGTCTCCCTCTTCACTGATGACTGTTATAGAGCAGCTGATAAACTGTACTACAGTAACAGATGAGCTACAGTCTGTAACTGTAAACCTGCAGGGTTACTGGTGTTTCTAATAAAGTGGCCAGTTAGTGGAAGCACAAGGTGGGTGTTCCTAATAAAGTGGCCAGTTAGTGGAAGCACAAGGTGGGTGTTCCTAATAAAGTGGCCAGTTAGCAGAAGCACAAGGTGGGTGTTTCTAATAAAGTGGCCAGTGAGTGGAAGCACAAGGTGGGTGTTTCTAATAAAGTGGCCAGTGAGTGGAAGCACAAGGTGGGTGTTTCTAATAAAGTGGCCAGTGAGTGGAAGCACAAGGTGGGTGTTTCTAATAAAGTGGCCAGTTAGTGGAAGCACAAGGTGGGTATTTCTAATAAAATGGCCAGTTAGAGGAAACACAAGGTGGGTGTTTCTAATAAAATGGCCAGTTAGTGGAAGTACAAGGTGGGTGTTTCTAATAAAATGGCCAGTTAGTAGAAGCACAAGGTGGATGTTTCTAATAAAGTGGCCAGTTAGTGGAAGCACAAGGTGGGTATTTCTAATAAAATGGCCAGTTAGAGGAAACACAAGATGGGTGTTTCTAATAAAATGGCCAGTTAGTGGAAGTACAAGGTGGGTGTTTCTAATAAAATGGCCAGTGAGTTGTGGGTGTTTCTAATAAAGTGGCCAGTGAGTTGTGGGTATTTCTAATAAAGTGGCCAGTGAGTGGAAGCACAAGGTGGGTGTTTCTAATAAAGTGGCCAGTGAGTTGTGGGTGTTTCTAATAAAGTGGCCAGTGAGTGGAAGCACAAGGTGGGTGTTTCTAATAAAGTGACCAGTTAGTAGAAGCACAAGGTGGATGTTTCTAATAAAGTGGCCAGTTAGTGGAAGCACAAGGTGGGTATTTCTAATAAAATGGCCAGTTAGAGGAAACACAAGATGGGTGTTTCTAATAAAATGGCCAGTTAGTGGAAGTACAAGGTGGGTGTTTCTAATAAAATGGCCAGTGAGTTGTGGGTGTTTCTAATAAAGTGGCCAGTGAGTTGTGGGTGTTTCTAATAAAGTGGCCAGTGAGTGGAAGCACAAGGTGGGTGTTTCTAATAAAGTGGCCAGTGAGTTGTGGGTGTTTCTAATAAAGTGGCCAGTGAGTGGAAGCACAAGGTGGGTGTTTCTAATAAAGTGACCAGTTAGTGGAAGCACAAGGTGGGTGTTTCTAATAAAATGGCCAGTTAGTGAAAGTACAAGGTGGGTGTTTTTAATAAAGTGGCCAGTGAGTTGTGGGTGTTTCTAATAAAGTGGCCAGGGAGTTGTGGGTGTTACTAATAAAGTGGCCAGTTAGCAGAAGCACAAGGTGGGTGTTTCTAATAAAATGGCCAGTTAGTGGAAGTACAAGGTGGGTGTTTCTAATAAAATGGCCAGTTAGTGAAAGTACAAGGTGGGTGTTTTTAATAAAGTGGCCAGTGAGTTGTGGGTGTTTCTAATAAAGTGGCCAGTGAGTTGTGGGTGTTACTAATAAAGTGGCCAGTTAGAGGAAACACAAGGTGGGTGTTTCTAATAAAGTGACCAGTTAGTGGAAGTACAAAGTGTTTCTGATAAAGTGGCCACTCAGCGTATTGCATGAAAAATGTTTCATTTTAATCATAACATGGTAATTTGTCCACATCAGTATACAGCAACCTGTACAGGCTGAATGGGCGGGGCTACGCTGCTGTTGGCTGAATGGACGGGGCTACGCTGCTGAATGGGTGGATGTATGTGTATATATGTTTAGTGAATTGGGTTTCTGGGTTTAGTTGCATGTACGGTCTGTATGTCCAGGAGCGTGACAGGCGTGTTTGGACAGTGTTTCTGACGCTCCAGTATCCACCTGAGTCTGTTCTAAAGTGTGTTCCTGACTGGAAGATCCTGGCGTGATCTTAAAGCGCAGAACTGATCTCAGCTTTGTGCTCCTGAGTTTGTGACGATTCTGTTCTTACCTCAGAACAAACCTCACATAGAGATCACCGGAGACCCAGAGTCTTCGTCAGAACTGCATAAGAAGAAAATTCTTCGTAACAATGTTTGGTGAAGGAGGCCTGATCTGAAATGCCACATCAAACTCTCTCTTTAAAAAAGTCAGTAAGGTGTGTTTTGGGGTGATGGGCTCTTTAAAGCGCTAATCCCGCAGCGCTGCGCTCACCCTGCCAGACTAACACACGGCTGGATTAGCGTGTTTATGTAAGATCACTGTGACGGTGAGAGCGCTGGACAGGGAGAAGGTCAGCTTTATGTAACGTCACATTCTGCTGAGAGTGAGACAGCAGGTGAGGGACAGTGTGAGGTGTTTATATAATGTCATCCTGAGAGTGAGACAGCAGGTGAGGGACAGTGTGACAAACTCACCCTGTGTCTTCGTGATGGTCCAGCTCAGAAATCCAGTTCAAACCCTTCCTGAATCCGTAGAGCCGCCCTTTCCATTCCATCTCATCCCGAGATCCTACGAGACTCACATCTGGAGTTATGAGCCTGTGAAGAGGGGCTGAGATACATGTCATCTGCCTCTCACCGTGTGGAGCTGCTGGATTCGTGTGTCCATCTACATTCTGTAGAAACTGACCGATGGACACGATGGTCAAGGAGATCACTAAGGACTGACCTTCACGCCAGAAACCCTTCATTCTTCATTCAGTCCACATCGGAGACTCGTGTGAAACGGCGTCAGAGAGTTTCCAGCTGCTGAAGCTGCTGCAGCGGGTTTGGAAAGTTGTGATGAAGATAACGGAGTGTTTAGATATGAAAGAGATGAGGATCACGTTCTATGAAGAACCTTTCGTGGAGAGTTTAAGAAGAGATGGAAAGATGCAGAGAGAACAACCTCAGACACCAGAGGGGTAAACTGTAAATGGAAGTTCATGAACAAATAGTTGGCTTCACAGAACCAGCAGAACATGCATTGTTCCTCTTCCAAAGACGCCACGACCCAGTGACGCCAAGGACTACAGGCCAGTGGCGGTGACGTCTCATGACTTGAAGAGCTGGATAAGCCAGCCAGCTCTGTGAGGGTCATGTTTTTTGACTTCTCCGGCGCATTTAACACCGTCTGGCAAGCTCTTCTGGGTGATAAGCTCACAGTGATGCCCCCTTGTGTCCTGGATTGTTGACTATCTGACCGGCAGACCACAGTATGTATGCCTGCAGCTCTGTGTGTCGGACAGAGTGGTCAGCAACACTGGAGTTCCACAAGGAACTGTCCTCTCTCCCTTCCTCTTCACCCTCTACACCACGGACTTCAGCTACTGCACTGAGACTTGCCACCTTCAGAAGTTTTCTGATGACTCTGCAATAGTTGGATGTATCAGCAGGGGTGATGAGGATGAGTTCAGGGCGACGGTGAAGGACTTTGTCGCATGGTGCGAGTGGAACCACCTGCAGCTCAATGTAAAAAAGACAAAGGAACTGGTGGTGGACCTGAGGAGGGACAAGGCACCGGTGACCCCTGTGTCCATCAGCGGGGTCAGTGTGGACACTGTGGAGGATTACAAATATCTGGGTGTGTATACTGACAAACTGGACTGGGCTAAGAACACTGACACCCTCTACAGGAAGGGCCAAGGTCGTCTCTATTTTCTGAGGCGCCTGAGGTCCTTCAACATCTGCCGGACTATGCTCAGGATCTTCTATGAGTCCGTGGTGGCGAGTGCTGTCCTCTATGCTGTTGCATGCTGGGGAAGCAGGCTGAGACTCAACAGACTGATCCGCAAGGCCGGCGATGCTGTGGGTGTGGAGCTGGACTCGCTGACAGCCGTGTCGGTGATGAGACACAGGAGCTCATTCAGCTCAAGACTCACTCTACCGAAATGACCACAGAGCACCACAGGAGGTCATTCTTACCTGTGGTCATCAAACTCTATAACTCCTCCCTCAGTGTGTGATTCACAAAGTGGATCATCTGCACAAAACTCAATACCAAACAGTTTGTATGTGTAATAATAATAATAATAATAATATTAACTGTGTGCAAAAACTCAGAGAGACAATAGTTTGAACTGTTTTATACGAGATGTTTCATATTTATCATCACAGCCACTTTACTGTATTCAGAGCTTAAATCTTGTGTACATACTGCACATTTCTCTTGATATTTGTTCTAAATTATTAAAGTGTTTATTCTTTTACATAAACGGCTGCAACTGTAACGACTGCAATTTCCCTCTGGGATCAATAAAGGGTTCTGATTCTGATTTCAAAGGTTAAAGCTGTTGTAGAGCTCAGTTCAGTGCTTCTGATTTGGGAGTTGAGTGTGTAGATGACGGTGTGTCAGGAATGGGGCAAAATCAGTCAAACAAGTTTATCTTGGTCTCGTCAGACCACAGGACGTGGTTCCAGTAGTCCATGTTCTTGGACTGCTTGTCTTCAGCAAAGTATTTGTGGGTTTTCTTGTGCGTCAGCGTCAGAAGAGACTTCTGGGACGATGGCCATGCAGACCGAGTTGTTGCATTGTGCAGCGTTTGGTCTGAGCACTGACAGGCTGACCTCCCACTTCTTCAACCTCTGCAGCAATGCTGGCAGCGCTCACATGTCTATTTTTTGAAGCCAACCTCTGGACATGACGCTGAACACGTGGACTCAACTTCTTTGGGTGACCCTGGCGAGGCCTGTTCCAAGTGGAACCTGTCCTGGAAAACAGCTGCCATGTTGACTATCCAGTGGCCAGTGTGAGTGAGTCGTACCCAAAACACCAAATTTAACAGCCCTGCTCCCCGTTCACACCTGGAACCCTGTAACTGAGTCACATGACACCAGGGAGGCACGACGACACGACTGGGCACAATCTGGACACGTTCACTGTGAGGTGGACTCACTTGTGCTGCCAGCTATTTAGACATTAATGTCTGTGTGTTGTTTTCAGAGGACAGTAAATCTGTACTCACTTTCGAGAGATACTATAGATTTATATATTATCATTGATGTCCAAATACATTCTTCATTTTTTGACACAATATGAGAAAATCAGCAGCTTTATATTTTGTTAAATTTCAGGACCATTAGAAACACACACACACACACACACACACACACACACACACCCACACACACACATACACGCAAACACACACACACTCACACACACACATTCATATACACATATCTAGTAAACTGATGTGTGTATTGTGTTAATATTGTGTTTATACAGTTTATCGCGTCTATATTTATTTAATGGGAGTTAATTTTGTGTTGAGCTCAGCGAGAGAAACTCCACCGAGTCACACGAACCTCCTCTGAAAGAAAATCTCCTGAAATCTGTGTTTTCTGAACTTTTCTGAGGAGAAGTTTATCAATAATTATGTTTTAAACCGTTTTTAGAATAATTCCTGAGAACATTCCGTTCTTAGACGCTCTGTTTAATCTCCGGACTCCGCAGGGACTCTGCTCCTCATCCTCACCCCTCTCTCCTCCGCCAGCTCCGGATCTCGTCTGATAGATAGATAGATAGATTCAACTTTATTGTCATTACTCAGTACAAGTACATGGCAACGAAATGCAGTTAGCATCTACCAGAAGTGCAAATAGTAGCAAATAGTGCAAAAAGAGACTGTGCAATAGTGCAACATTATAGTATATAGAATAAATTACTATTATAGATATGCAAAAATAGATTATAGGTGTGTAGATACATACATGAACATGTTGGAGATGTACACTGTATTGAATAACTGTTGCGATGTGTTATTTACATGGCAGTAGAATGTTAAATTTGTGCGATGGTAATAATAATGAATAAAACAACATCTCTGATTGGTGAGTGTAGTATGAAAGGCAGTGTTCATAGTTCGCTGTGTGCAGTATGAGTGGTAGTGTTATCAGTGAGGTGTGGAGTTCAGCAGAGTGATTGTGGAGGGAAAGAAGCTGGTTCTGGCCCGGATGCTCTTGTATCTCCTCCCGGATGGAAGTAGGTTGAACAGTTTGTGGTTGGGGTGGGAGGGGTCCTTAATGATGGTGGTGAATGTCTTTGATGGCAGGGAGCTGCACGCCTGTGATGCGCTGAGTAGTCTTTACTATCCTCTGCAGGGATTTCCTCTCCGCCACAGTGGAGCTACTGTACCACATGGTCACACAGTTGGTCAGTATGCTCTCGATGGTGCATCTGTAAAAATTTGTGAGGATCTGAGGAGATAGCTGGTCTTGTTTTAGTCTCCTCAGGAAGTAAAGACGCTGCTGTGCCTTCTTGATGAGATGGGAGGTGTTGAAGGACCATGAAAGGTCTGCCGAGATGTGGATTCCCAGGAACCTAAAGCTGGACACACGTTCTACCTCTGCTCCGTTGATGTAGACAGGAGAGTGTGTGCAGCCCTTGGTTTTCCGATAGTCCACGATGAGTTCTTTGGTTTTGTCTGTGTTCAGGATGAGGTTGTTGGTGGTGCACCAGGAAGTCAGGTGCTGGATCTCCTCCCTGTAGGCCGATTCATCGTTGTTCCTGATGTGGCCAACCACTGTGGTGTCGTCTGCAAACTTGATGAAGATGTTAGATGTGTGCAGAGGAACACAATCGTGGGTGAACAGGGAGAAGAGCAGAGGGCTCAGCACACAGCCTTGCGGCACACCAGTGTTCAGGGTGATGGTGGTAGACATATGACATTATCAGTGGAAAGTGTGAGGGGGCTTTCATTGTGGGAAAGACCACTCCATGTGCTGTGATGGTCATTCCTCTGGTCGAAACGAGCGTAGAACTGATTAAGCTCATCTGGGAGAGAGGCACTGCTGGCTGAGGGGGTCAGGGATGGAGGCCTGTAGCCAGTGATTGCCTGAATGCCCTTCCACATGCGGCGGGGGTCAGAGTTGTGGAAGTTCTCCTCAACAGACAGTTTGTAGGTGTACTTGGCTTTCTTAATCCCTTTTTTCAGGTTTGCCCTGGCTGAGCTGTAAGCCTCGGCATCGCCAGATCTGAAAGCAGCATCACGTGCTTTCAGCAGTAGGCGAACCTCTGCATTCATCCAGGGTTTCTGATTAGGAAAGATTTTCAGTTGTTTAACAGAAGTGACGTCTATGAAACACTTCAGCTTGGTTCGATGTTTTTGCCACAGTTTGCTGCTCTGAGTGGATTAAACCGTTCGTGCGTGTTCAGACGGTGGCCCAGGGGGTTACGGTCAACTGCAAATCACAGCAGAGACCACAGAAACCAGCAGATTTACTGCAGGGCACGCGCTTAGACTCTCCTCACAGAACACTTCAGGACTTCTATTATTATCCGACCCCCTGAGCAGCGCGGCTGTGGCGCCCCCTGCTGGTGAATGAACAGATCTAAAATGACCAGAATGAGCCAAACGGCCTGACCTGGGTTTAATGACGTCTGAGCTCTCCGAGTGAAGGAGGAGCAGCATTTCCCACCGTGAAGCTTCAGCTGTGTAAATGATCTGAAACTGAACTCTGTACCGCCCCCGTGTGGAGACACAGCAGCACCGTTTCACTCACTCAAAGCGCAGAGACTTCATTTTAGGACTGATGGCAAATGAAGCTGCCATAGCTTTCGCCACATTCGGTGCCTTTGATCAAAACTATATGTAGTAAATATACATTAAAACATTTACAAACAATTAAAGAAACACACAAGTGTGAAGGACTTTTATTTACACCTTTAAATCTTAAACCTGGTCATTCATGTTAAATATGCAGACAAATAATCCAAAAAAATTACAGTGTCTACATTAACACAGTCACGTTCTGCGGAGTGGAGCTCTGATATACAACAGCAGGATGAGCACAATGATGGTGGTTCCACACAGCACCAGCAGAACCATCAGCGTTCTCCTGCTGCGGGACAGCCAGGACAGCAGGGGGCACTGCGCCACATGTCCAAACCTATAAAATGGAAAACAAGAAACAGTGGCATTCAAAAAGTGCTGATCTCATGCTGCGTTTAAATGATATTATTATTATTATTATTATTATTAATAATACTATAAAAAGGAAACGTGTGTTAGCGTAGCTCAGAACGCTGGAGCAGCCTGAACTCAGTCAGACACTGTTTAACGCATGAAGCCACATTTAGCCTCATATTCTCCGGATTTTCCGTTCCATTGGAATGAAAAGCTGGAAAACAGGAATCTGACTGTGCTAGCACAGTCCAGGCTGGTATTAGCTGATGTAGGCATGCAGTTAGCAACACGCTAATATTGTAAAGCTACAGAAGGAAACCTCAGACACGGAACCCGTCCTGACTGACCGACTTCCTGTGGGGCTGGAGGGGTCTGAGTTTGCGCTGAACTACAGCGGCGTATAAAGGCTGTAACGCGGCTGTGATTACGCGACTGAGGGCTGGCAGGACGCGCTCGGCCTCCATCCTGAACAATCGGGTTCCTCAGGAGCTGCTGAGGAGCACTGAGCTGCAGCGGCTGAGTCTGTATTAGTGTAATAGTCCATTGTGCTCCGCCTTCTTTATATCATTTAGATACATGTTGCTGCTGATTGGCTAACACCTCTGACACGCCCAGCTGTGAGGTGCGTACCTGCACGCCGTTTCAATCCTAACTCTGACCTTAAACTCAACCAAAAACCTAAACCCACCCCTCACACTGCTCCGAATCCTAACTCTGACCTTAAACTCAACCCAAAACCTAAACCCAACCCTCACACTGCTCCGAATCCTAAACCTGACCTTAAACTCAACCCAAAACCTAAACCCAACCCTCACACTGCTCCGAATCCTAAACCTGACCTTAAACTCAACCCAAAACCTAAACCCAACCCTCACACTGCTCCGAATCCTAACTCTGACCTTAAACTCAACCCAAAACCTAAACCCAACCCTCACACTGCTCCGAATCCTAAACCTGACCTTAAACTCAACCCAAAACCTAAACCCAACACTCACACTGCTCTGAATTCTAACTCTGACCTTAATCTCAACCCAAAACCTAAACCCAACCCTCACACTGCTCCGAATCCTAACTCTGACCTTAAACTCAACCCAAAACCTAAACCCAACCCTCACACTGCTCCGAATCCTAAACCTGACCTTAAACTCAACCCAAAACCTAAACCCAACACTCACACTGCTCTGAATTCTAACTCTGACCTTAATCTCAACCCAAAACCTAAACCCAACCCTCACACTGCTCCGAATCCTAACTCTGACCTTAAACTCAACCCAAAACCTAAACCCAACCCTCACACTGCTCCGAATCCTAACTCTGACCTTAAACTCAACCCAAAACCTAAACCCACCCCTCACATTGCTCCGAATCCTAACTCTGACCTTAAACTCAACCCAAAACCTAAACCCAACCCTCACACTGCTCCGAATCCTAACTCTGACCTTAAACTCAACCCAAAACCTAAACCCACCCCTCACATTGCTCCGAATCCTAACTCTGACCTTAAACTCAACCCAAAACCTAAACCCAACCCTCACACTGCTCCGAATCCTAACTCTGACCTTAAACTCAACCCAAAACCTAAACCCAACCCTCACACTGCTCCGAATCCTAACTCTGACCTTAAACTCAACCCAAAACCTAAACCCAACCCTCACACTGCTCCGAATCCTAACTCTGACCTTAAACTCAACCCAAAACCTAAACCCAACCCTCACACTGCTCCGAATCCTAAACCTGACCTTAAACTCAACCCAAAACCTAAACCCAAAACTCACACTGCTCTGAATCCTAACTCTGACCTTAAACTCAACCCAAAACCTAAACCCAACCCTCACACTGCTCCGAATCCTAACTCTGACCTTAAACTCAACGCAAAACCTAAACCCACCCCTCACATTGCTCCAAATCCTAACTCTGACCTTAAACTCAACCCAAAACCTAAACCCAACCCTCACACTGCTCCGAATCCTAACTCTGACCTTAAACTCAACCCAAAACCTAAACCCAACCCTCACACTGCTCCGAATCCTAACTCTGACCTTAAACTCAACCCAAAACCTAAACCCAACCCTCACACTGCTCCGAATCCTAAACCTGACCTTAAACTCAACCCAAAACCTAAACCCAACACTCACACTGCTCTGAATTCTAACTCTGACCTTAATCTCAACCCAAAACCTAAACCCAACCCTCACACTGCTCCGAATCCTAACTCTGACCTTAAACTCAACCCAAAACCTAAACCCAACCCTCACACTGCTCCGAATCCTAACTCTGACCTTAAACTCAACCCAAAACCTAAACCCACCCCTCACATTGCTCCGAATCCTAACTCTGACCTTAAACTCAACCCAAAACCTAAACCCAACTCTCACACTGCTCCGAATCCTAACTCTGACCTTAAACTCAACCC
This sequence comes from Pygocentrus nattereri, assembly GCF_015220715.1. Classification (NCBI taxonomy): domain Eukaryota; kingdom Metazoa; phylum Chordata; class Actinopteri; order Characiformes; family Serrasalmidae; genus Pygocentrus; species Pygocentrus nattereri. The sequence goes on along the minus strand of NC_051231.1, from coordinate 35,574,491 downwards.
AAAACCTAAACCCAACCCTCACACTGCTCCGAATCCTAACTCTGACCTTAAACTCAACCCAAAACCTAAACCCACCCCTCACATTGCTCCGAATCCTAACTCTGACCTTAAACTCAACCCAAAACCTAAACCCAACCCTCACACTGCTCCGAATCCTAAACCTGACCTTAAACTCAACCCAAAACCTAAACCCAACCCTCACACTGGTCCTAATACTAATCCGAACCCTGACCCCACCACTGTTTACATTCAGCTGAGTTTCTACAGAGAGATTGTTAACAGCTTGGTCATCTGTAGATGATCTATAGTGGACTACAGTGGACTCTCCAAATACAGGTGAGAAAAGCTGGTTTAACTCTAAGACATGAAATATGATGGAAAATGATGTAGAAATGAATTAGGACTCACGGCTCTGATTGGATGATGTCAGCAGGGTCATGTGACCACTCAGGTGTGCTGGACTCTGAACATGACTCCTCCCTGTCCTCTGAGCTCTGATCTGACTTTAATGCAGTCCGACGACGACACCTCAGACGGATCTGCAAGGGACTAACATACAAACATAACATTATAGAAGCTGTATCGCCCCCTACGCTTCCTGTAGTGTATTACAGTCTGTCAGAGCGACTGTGTGGATCATATGAACATTATAGAGCTTTTTAAATGAAACAGTAGAAGCCGTATCGCCCCCTACGCTTCCTGTAGTGTATTACAGTCTGTCAGAGCGACTGTGTGGATCATATGAACATTATAGAGCTTTTTAAATGAAACAGTAGAAGCCGTATCGCCCCCTACGCTTCCTGTAGTGTATTACAGTCTGTCAGAGCGACTGTGTGGATCATATGAACATTATAGAGCTTTTTAAATGAAACAGTAGAAGCCGTATCGCCCCCTACGCTTCCTGTAGTGTATTACAGTCTGTCAGAGCGACTGTGTGGATCATATGAACATTATAGAGCTTTTTAAATGAAACAGTAGAAGCCGTATCGCCCCCTACGCTTCCTGTAGTGTATTACAGTCTGTCAGAGCGACTGTGTGGATCATATGAACATTATAGAGCTTTTTAAATGAAACAGTAGAAGCCGTATCGCCCCCTACGCTTCCTGTAGTGTATTACAGTCTGTCAGAGTGACTGTGTGGATCATATGAACATCATATGAACAGTAGAAGCTGCACTGCCCCCTACCTGGGGCAGCCATCGGAGGCTGTGTGCTCCTCTTCAGTGGACTCCGGCTGGATGGAGGAGTCAGTGCGAATGTGAGAAGGGCTGCGCTCAACACTGCCATCTACAGGGCAAACAGCACACCTGCAGAAAGACAGCGATACATAAATAGATCACTTATTTTCCAAAATTACTGCATAACACTGTTCAATAAGTAAACAACATTATCTGACACCGTAGTGAGAGAATGACTGAATACGGTCACTTCAAACAAGTTCAACTGTTTATCAATCAATTAAATGAGCTGATATGGAGCTCACAGCCACCTACACACGAGCAAATCAGATAAACCATCTGCACTGCAGCGCTTACAGTCGAGACAGCGGCGCATTGAACTGAACAGAACCACGGATTCTGTGACCCGCTGTGGCTCTGATGTGTTCAGTACCTTTGGGTGGATTTCAGAACCGACCCATCCTGATTCTGACCGTCCGGTTCCTCTGCCGAGCGACAGCTCTCCAGAAACTTCACCTCCAAATCTGTCAGCTAAACACACACACACCCACACACACACAGTATGTGAGTGTGTGTGTGTGTGTGTGTGAGTGTGAGTGTGTGTGTGTGAGTGTGAGTGTGTATGTGTGTATGTGTGTGAGTGAGTGTGTGTGTGAGTGTGAGTGTGTGTGTATGTGTGTGTGTGTGTGAGTGTGTGTGTGTGTGTGTGTATGTGTGTGTGTGAGTGTGTGTGTGTGCGTGTATGTGTGTGTGTGTGTGAGTGTGTGTGAGTGTGAGTGTGTGTGTGTGTGTGTGTGTGTGTGAGTGTGAGTGTGTGTGTATGTGTGTGTGTGAGTGTGTGTGTGTGTGTGTGAGTGTGTGTGTGTGTGTGTGTGTGAGTGTGTGTGTTTGTAAACCTTATAATATGGGGACTTCGACCAGTAAGCACACCAATAAAGTGGGGACTTGTGTCATTGTGGGGACCAAAAATCGAGTCCCCACGAAGTTAACCATTGCAGCATGTCTATCTCGTTGAGCTGAACCTACCCCCTTAAAATCTCAAAAGTCCCCAGCATAAACAAAAACTCTAAAAACAGTGTGCGAGTGTTTAGCGGGAACTGCTCAAAGTGTGTACACGCCCCCTGTGGCCAAAGACTGTAAAAACAAGTGCGGACGCACACTTGATCACGTGGTACAGCAATGCTGAACTCTGATTGGTTGAAACGGGAAGCAATCATTGGAACTGTGAGCCAATGAGGTACCACCTTAATCAGGGCCGCAGTTTCCCAGTCAGCAGTGAGAAGCCGAGCTAGCCCAGCGCGTGAGCTGTGTGAGTTAAGTTTCCCCGTCAGGCTGAAGGTTTTAACCACGCCGTGTTTTACAAATCAGCTGTGTTTGTATATAAACCCCTAGTCGAGCGGTGAATGCAGGAGTTTAGTTTAAACAGCGCCGTGTTCTCGTTAATTGGCTAGCGCTAGTTAGCTGGTTGTTAGCGCTCAGCCCTGCGGGGCCTTTAAACAGTTAAAGCGCCGGGCATAGCGAGGCCTTCAGACCCGCTGCGGGGGCTCGGTCCGGGAGATGAGGAGGAAGAGCCCGACAAACGACGCTGTTTTCCACGTCGCGGCCGGCCGCGACAGAGCGGGGCTGGAGGTGAAGCACATCAGTTCATTTAAAGGTGAGCAGAGCAGGTCAGTCAGCTGGACTGGACCCCCGCGCGGGCGGTCGGTGTCAGCGCGGTCTGTGGTTCTGAATTTAGGCAGGGGGGTGTTCGCCGTGACGGGCTTGGCGAGGGGAGAGTTCGTGCTGGAGTACAGAGGAGACCTGATCAGCGCGGAGGAGAGTCGGAGGAGACGGCGCGCCATGAACGCCTTCATGTTCGACTTCCTCTGGCACGGAAAGTTCTGGACGTGAGTAACATTTCCCTTCTTCTCTGGGCCGGGAGGTTAACTGGGGGGGGGTTGGGGGGGGGGGGTTTCAGTCGCGGCGCGTCGCTCCGCGGTCGGGACCGCGCTCCGGGCCGCGCGGAGACGTGGGCGGTAGACTGGTGTTAGATGGGCTTTAAACGCTTCGCTGCTGTGACGCATTAATATTTAAACCTTCAGAAATCGAACAGGTTTCTGCCGTTAGCGCCGCGCGTTTTCCCAGCGACATCGTTTTGTTTACAGACGCGTTCGCCATTCACTTTTTGATCGCCCCCCCAACGCGCTGATCAGCCCAGCCTGTAGACGCGTACTGAGCACAGGTGCTTCAGAGGTAGAAGGAAATAGTGAATAGTCTAGTAATGATAATATAATAATACGACCAAAATGACACTGACACTGTTATGAAGTGAAATAATTGTGAATAATGTAATTTTTGCTTTTATTAGACTTTAATTTTACAACTATACAACTAAAATATGACCTTCAATAACTGACTTCTGTTTGTTCAAATCCAGTATTGATGCTGCAAGGGACGATGGCAGTCTTGGAAGACTGGTTAATGATGACCACATTAACCCCAACTGTAAAATGAAGAGACTCATCGTGGAGGGAAGGCCACATTTGTGCCTGTTTGCTTTAAGAGACATCACACCTGGAGAGGAGATTACGTATAATTATGGAGATGGTGATTGTCCGTGGAGGAGTGAAGTAAGAATGTCACTTCTTGTACCAGTAGTGGATAATTAGATGCCAAACAGTGAATATATTTTTAAGACATCATATTCATAATGTAAATGGAGGCTTGAAAGGAAAGGATACTGTTAATCTGAGTTTATGTAAACTATATAGAGATGATCAGAACAGTGCCAGTCAGTTACAGCATGGTACGGCTCACGTGTTGCGTGCTGTTTCCATAGCAGGATTTCCCTTTTATTTTGTGTTTAATAATGACTGTTGTGTCCATAGCAGGTGATAAAAAGTGGAATGGAAGCGGACAACAATCATCTGGAGTCAGAAGGTGCCTCTGGAGATGATCAGCACTGCATCAAGCCTTCGCAGCACAAACCTGCTTTTGGCGTCCAGGTAAGCAAACTGCTCAAGCGTGTTCACACAGGTGATGCGAAGTCTGCACAATGTGTAATGTAGTCAACCAGTACCAGGAGAGTCTGGCTGCAGGCCTTCAGACAGATGCAGTATCAGCCCCAGTGACGTCATGCACTCTGCCACAACGGCAGAAACAGCCCAACGGCACGTTAACTTCTGGCTGCTGCTGCTTAGAGACATCATCACTTAATCCATTTTTTGTTCATAACATGGCTAGAGAGTGTTTAATGTACCTCCCTGTTGAGAAAAAAAAAAAATCATAGAACCCTTTAAAAGAGTCTATTGGTTCTTGGTGGTTTTCAGTAGTCACTAAAGGTGTTCTCTGTTTTTCTGATGGGCTGATATCACAGTGTAAAGGATTCTGATCGTTTAATCAGGTCTTCTGGGATTAATCCAGGTACATTTGATTGTTTCCTAAAGCCCTCTAATGGCAACCATAAAGCCAGTTCCCATTAGACAGGCAAAACCACCAAGTTTTATTCCTGCCAGCCCTGCAAACACAGTTACATTGTGACCGCGTCCTGTTTTGGTACCCATGGCGTCATGTGCTTGGTGCTCTCTACGTTGTCACAACATTGAAATGTAATTTCTCAGAAAGTTATGACGACATTGACAACTTTCTAGTAAGTTGTGACGACGTTGATGAGAAGGCGAAAGTAATCAATACTACATTGTACGTTGTCATAACCTCCTAGAATCCTTAAAACGTTGTATTTTAATCAATATTTCAGTTTTTGATGCCTGGTTCTAATCGTCATCATGGCATTCATGAGTTTCAGCAGTAGTCTGTTTGTTGCTGTAAATAAACTCAACGTTCTTGTCTTATCATTGTGGCAGATTTTATTTTGAAAATGATATATTCAGTGTAACTCTTATTGTCCAGCAGCACGCGTTTTGCTGTTTTTCCTCATAAAACCCACAAAAACACTGTGGCAGAGTGTGCACTGACGTCAGTAGCCACGTTTACATGCAGCCTGATAGTCTGTTAATAATCCGACTAATAGCTCAATCGGAATAGAATACGTTCATGTAAACGCCTCAATCGGAATAGACTAAGCCGATTGAGGCTATTCGGAATACAATTTCTATACGATTGAACGAGGTGGGTAAACCTCTAAATAATCCATTAAATAGAAGAATAACAGCCATGTACCACGCCTGAATCCGATTACACTCCAATCAGAATGTGTAAGAATGCTCTGTGCATGCGCGGCGTGCATAGTGAGAGTTTATACATGGCAGAGCAGAGCAGAAACTGGACTGCAGAGGAGACGAAGTTCATGCTCTGATCTTTAAAAGACGGCGGCGGGACGGACGTCCAGCTTATGCGTCTCAGAGCACAACGTCTTCCTCTCGGCCTTCTTTAATAAGGACATGTGAAGGACGTTTTCCTGAGTCTGAAGTCATTTTAAAGCAGTTAAAAACACAATCACTGCTCACTGCTGCTCATCTCACTCTGACTGGACCTCACGTGATATTTACTCTAAACGCTACACCACGCATGCGCATCATTTTGCATCGGATTACTTGTAGTGAGCATTTAAATGAAGATTTTCATCAGATTGTTGAATAGAGTGAGCATAAACTTTTATGCTTTTCACGTGGACTATGCACATCTACCTCGTCGCCTTCAGAGATGCTCTTCCTTGATCACAATGCATTTGTTAACCTGTTGAGCTTCTCTCATGCAGACTATGCTCGGCTGACCCATCCATCTCATGATGCTGCACCATTTGCTGTTTGTTTTCTAAACCTAATTTCATTTACTCCTTACTAGGGTTATCTCAGTACTGTTACAAGGTGCCTTCTCTCACGGTGCCTTTTTCGGCACCAGTATCTACAGTAGCAAACTCTTTCACTGCTGTCGGTTTACTGCTCTTGGCCTGCTGAGCCATTGGCTTTAGGCTTAGATTCTGTAAAGCTGCCATGGAATATTTTGTAAAATTGCATTCAGTGTCCAACCAGTGCCATCTTTGTGTTTCCAATCTTGCAACCTTTGGCTTGTAACTTGTAGCAACCTCCTCTTCAGGTGGGTATGGGATCATGGAAAGCTCATTATTAGCTTAATTGTGGTGTGGAGGGAGTTATTTGGAGTAAAACAGAAGTCATCTAGCATTATCAGCTTTCTTTCCCTATTTTGTGTTCTGTGTTCCTTATTTTACAATATATTGAATGCAGGCTTTGAACTAGCAAAATGGGTTCATTGGTAATTGTTTTCTGTTTCAGATGAAAAAAAATCGTCTGGAGTCAGAGGTTGCCTCTGGAGACGATCAGCATCGCACTCCGCATTCACAGCTTGAGTCTACTTTCTGTAGCGAGGTATAAAACTGCTTATTTTCTTATATTTTTTACACGGTAAACGTCAAGTCCCCACAATGTACACTGTGATTTACCAGTGTTGGCAAAAGATTAGTTTCAAATGTCAAGTGGTGCCCTTCCCCCACTGAGTCCCCACACTGTCTTAAAAAGTGAAGGTTTTACACAAAGTCCTCAGAAGACATGCACATTAAAATATTATAACTTTAATCTAGAAATATTTATTTTTTGGTGTGTTTAGGCTAAAAATACTTTCTACAACTTGACAGTGTTTAGTTTCGTTGTAATGTGTAAACATTGCTTTTATTATTGGGCTTGTTGGTAATTGTTTTGTCTATTTCAGATGACAAAAAATGAAATGGAAGCAGGCAGTAATCGTCTGGAGTCAGAACGTACCTCTGGAGACGATCAGCATCACACTCAGCATTCACAGCTTGAGTTTACTTTCTGTAACGAGGTATAAAACTGCTTATTTTCTTATGTTTTTTACATTGTAAACGTCAAGTCCCCACAATGTACACTGTAGTCTACCAGTGCTGGCACAAGATTTTCCATTGACTAGTGGTGCCCTTCCCCCACTGAGTCCCCACATTGTCTTTGAAGGTGAAGGTTTTACACAAAGTCCTCACAAGACATGTAGTGTAAAATATTATTAATTTTATCTAGAATGTTTTTTTTGTTGGTGTGTTTAGCCTAGAAATACTTCTTACAACTTGACAGTGTTCAGCTTAGTTGTAGTGTGTAAACATTGCTTTTATTATTGGGCTTGTTGGTAATTGTTTTGTCTATTTCAGATGACAAAAAATGAAATGGAAGCAGGCAGTAATCGTCTGGAGTCAGAACGTACCTCTGGAGACGATCAGCATTGCACTCAGCATTCACAGCTTGAGTCTACTTTCCCCAACCAGGTATGAAACTGCTTATTTTCATTAGTTTTTTACATGGTAAACGTCAAGTCCCCACAATGTACACTGTAGTCTGCTAGTGCTGGCAAAAGATTTTCTATTGACTAGTGGTGCCCTTCCCCCACTGAGTCCCCACATTGTCTTTGAAGGTGAAGGTTTTACACAAAGTCCTCACAAGACATGTAGTGTAAAATATTATAATTTTAATCTAGAAATATTTCTTTTTTTGGTGTGTTTAGCTTAAAAATACTTTCTACAACTTCACAGTGTTCAGCTTAGTTGTAGCGTGTAAACATTGCTTTTATTATTGGGCTTGTTGGTAATTGTTTTGTCTATTTCAGATGACAAAAAATGAAATGGAAGCAGGCAGTAATCGTCTGGAGTCAGAACGTACCTCTGGAGACGATCAGCATCACACTCAGCATTCACAGCTTGAGTTTACTTTCTGTAACGAGGTATAAAACTGTTTATTTTCTTATGTTTTTTACATTGTAAACGTCAAGTCCCCACAATGTACACTGTAGTCTACCAGTGCTGGCACAAGATTTTCCATTGACTAGTGGTGCCCTTCCCCCACTGAGTCCCCACATTGTCTTTGAAGGTGAAGGTTTTACACAAAGTCCTCACGAGACATGTAGTGTAAAATATTATTAATTTTATCTAGAATGTTTTTTTTGTTGGTGTGTTTAGCCTAGAAATACTTCTTACAACTTGACAGTGTTCAGCTTAGTTGTAGTGTGTAAACATTGCTTTTATTATTGGGCTTGTTGGTAATTGTTTTGTCTATTTCAGATGACAAAAAATGAAATGGAAGCAGGCAGTAATCGTCTGGAGTCAGAACGTACCTCTGGAGACGATCAGCATTGCACTCAGCATTCACAGCTTGAGTCTACTTTCCCCAACCAGGTATGAAACTGCTTATTTTCATTAGTTTTTTACATGGTAAACGTCAAGTCCCCACAATGTACACTGTAGTCTGCTAGTGCTGGCAAAAGATTTTCCATTGACTAGTGGTGCCCTTCCCCCACTGAGTCCCCACATTGTCTTTGAAGGTGAAGGTTTTACACAAAGTCCTCACAAGACATGTAGTGTAAAATATTATAATTTTAATCTAGAAATATTTCTTTTTTTGGTGTGTTTAGCTTAAAAATACTTTCTACAACTTCACAGTGTTCAGCTTAGTTGTAGCGTGTAAACATTGCTTTTATTATTGGGCTTGTTGGTAATTGTTTTGTCTATTTCAGATGACAAAAAATGAAATGGAAGCAGGCAGTAATCGTCTGGAGTCAGAACGTACCTCTGGAGACGATCAGCATCACACTCAGCATTCACAGCTTGAGTTTACTTTCTGTAACGAGGTATAAAACTGTTTATTTTCTTATGTTTTTTACATTGTAAACGTCAAGTCCCCACAATGTACACTGTAGTCTACCAGTGCTGGCACAAGATTTTCCATTGACTAGTGGTGCCCTTCCCCCACTGAGTCCCCACATTGTCTTTGAAGGTGAAGGTTTTACACAAAGTCCTCACGAGACATGTAGTGTAAAATATTATAATTTTAATCTAGAAATATTTCTTTTTTTGGTGTGTTTAGCTTAAAAATACTTTCTACAACTTGACAGTGTTCAGCTTAGTTGTAGTGTGTAAACATTGCCTTTACGTTTGGGCTTATTGGTAATTGTTTTATCTATTTCAGATGACAAAAAATGGAATGGAAATAGACAGTAATCGTCTGGAGTCAGAGGTTGCCTCTGGAGACGATCAGCATTGCACTCAGCATTCACAGCTTGAGTTTACTTTCTGTAACGAGGTATAAAACTGCTTATTTTCTTATATTTTTTACATTGTAAACGTCAAGTCCCCACAATGTACACTGTAGTCTACCAGTGCTGGCACAAGATTAATTTCAGATGACTAGTGGTGCCCATTATTTAAATGAAACTTTTACACAATATCCTAACAAAACACTGTTTAAAATAATTTTCATGTTCTAGAGGGGGGAAAAAAGTAATTTTATATTTATTTTTGTTTTGCATAATCTTTACATTCTGCACATTTATGGTTTTTGGCCAGGCTTTAGTTTGCTAAAAAACTTGCACTTTTGGGCTTAATTGTGAGTTATTTTTAGGTGACAACAACCGTAATGCAAGAAAGTATACAGCCGTGTTCACATGTAAGCTATGTTTTTTTTGTTTTTTTTTTTGTAGCTTGATGATGCCTGCTCCATCAGTAGTGTGCAAAGCAGTGATGATGAGTATGTACCTGGGTCTTCAGATAGTAGCTCAGATGAAAGTGCATGCAGTCATATGATTTCAGTTACTAAAAGAAAAGCCAAGACAACAGCTGCTGCCAATGAATCTGAAGTTGTACCTGACCAGTCAGGCTCTGAAGTTGTACCTGACCAGTCAGGCTCTGAAGTTGTACCTGACCAGTCAGGCTCTGAAGTTGTACCTGACCAGTCAGGCTCTGAAGTTGTACCTGACCAGTCAGGCTCTGAAGTTGTACCTGACCAGTCAGGCTCTGAAGTTGTACCTGACCAGTCAGGCTCTGTTTTGGTCAGAGGAATCTCAAAGCCAACTAGTAAACCCAGAGCATATGACAAGAAACAATATTGTTTGTTTTGTAGCAAAGCGCTATCAAAAATGGCAAGACATTTAGAGCAGGTTCATTGTAATGAATCTGAAGTTGTGAAAGCTTTGAGTTTTTCAAAAGGTTCAAAAGAAAGGAGAAGGTTACTAGATCACCTCAGGAATAGAGGGAATTTTGCCCATAATTCTGAGGTTCTACAGTGTGGAAAGGGTGATCTTGTACCTTGTAAGAAGCCCAGAAAAGACTGTGATTCTCTTTGCTTTGTACACTGCTTCAACTGTCAAGGACTCTTTGCAAAAAAGTTTCTCTGGCGTCATATGAAACAGTGTAAGCTGAGGAAAAATGATTCCCAACCCAAACCAGGAAAGAACAGGGTGCTTTCACAAAGTGCTTATATGGGACCTGCACCTCATGGAACCAGTGCTGGGCTGTGGAAACTTCTCAGTACCATGAGCCATGATGAGGTGGCACTTGCCATTAAAACAGATTTGTACATCAGAAGATTGGGAGAGTATTTTTACAACAGGATTGGTTCAGATACTGGCAAGCACGAATATGTTCGACAAAAAATGAGAGAAGTTGGCAGATTGTTAATTACAGCAAGGGAAGTTACTTCTTTGTGCAAAATGGAGGATTTTGTTGACCCAGCTAACTTTATGCATGTCATCACTGCTATCAGAAAAGTCTGCGGTTATGACGAAGAAAAGTGCACATATCAACGACCATCCCTTGCACTGAAACTGGGTCATAGTTTACAGAAGATTGCTTCTTTGGTCTCATTTCAGGCAATGATGGATAAGGACACTGAAAGAGCAGAAAAAGCACGCAACTTTTCAGACATGTATGCAGCAAGATGGGGTGAACTGATATCATCACATGCGCTCCGGACACAGAGGGAAGTCAAGTGGAATGCTCCTCTTGTTCTTCCTTTTACTGAGGATGTGAAAATGCTTCACTTGTATCTTGATCAAAAGCAAGAGGAGTTCTTTCAGAAACTATCAGCAGATGCTTCCTCCAAGAACTGGACACTTCTTGCAAAGGTTACCCTGGCTCAGACCATCCTCTTCAATCGCAGAAGAGAAGGTGAGGTCTCAAAAATGCCATTAACATCGTTTGCCAACAGAAGTACAGATGACTTGCACGAAGACGTTGCTCTTGCCCTTTCAGAGCTTGAAAAGAGACTCTGCCATCATTTTTCTCGCATTGAAATACGGGGAAAGCGAGGGCGAAAGGTCCCAGTTCTTTTAACACCTACAGTGCAGAGAAACATGGAGCTTCTTAAAGAAAAAAGAGAAGAATGTGCAGTTCCATCTGAAAACATTTATAAGTTTTTGCACGTCCTGCAGCACTGTCGCACCTAAGGGGATCTGATTGTCTTCGTGAATTTGCAACAGAATGTGGAGCAAAGAATCCAAAGGCACTTTCATCGACAAAGCTTCGTAAACACATAGCAACCCTGTCCAATGTTTTGAACCTCAGTAACACAGAATTGGATCAGCTGGCTGACTTTTTAGGGCATGATGTGAGAGTTCACAGGGACTATTATAGACTTCCTGAAGGCACTCTCCAGCTGGCCAAGATCAGCAAAATTTTGATGGCATTAGAGACAGGAAGACTTGGGGAGTTCAGCGGAAAGAACCTGGATGAAATTCACATCGATCCAAATGGTATGTTGAATGGAGTTCATATATTAATTGTAGGCAACTGAAAATGTAAGTAGTTAACATATGATTGTGTTAAGTCAATATGTATTGTTGTTGTTGTTTTCATAGAAGCAGTACTTGTTCAGAGTTCGGAATTGTCAAAAGATCTGTCAGAAACAGAGGATGAATCGGATGAAGGTCAGCATTATTCCCAAATATACTTATGAAAGCACTCACTCCTGCAATCACAGTGGATTTAAAGAACTTTGCTCACCGATTTATATAAAAATTAACACAAATTAAAATGATAAATCTACTGTGTATCTTGCATTGAATCCATTTGGGAGAGCCACCTTAACAATTTCAGTTTTCAGTCTTATTGCATAGGTATGTATAATCACCCTAAAGCAGAGGTCACTAATAGGTGGACCATAGTCCAAGTTGGGACCCAGACGCTGTTCCATGCTGACCGGGGCCTATAACCGATAAATTCTGGATAAATATGTAATTATGACCGCGTGGTCCTATTTTAATCGGGGTATCATTTCTAGTCATTACGTTACCGTTTTAGTGCCCAGGAAACTCACAGACTAATCGCATGCATTGTCAATATCACATGTGACACACTCAGCCAATCAGATCTGTGCATTACAATGAGCACAGACTCAAGTGAGTGACGCCACACAGGGAAGGGACGAGGCGAGACACAGCAGTAAGAGAAGAATGTGAGTCAGAGGGAAGTTATTTCACATGGTGTGATCTAAAAAGAGAAAACTGACAAATGTTGAAATATTACTGAATTGTACTTTATTTGATTTGACATTCGGTTGTAGACTACATAAGATGTTGATATTCCTACTCAGCTACTTCAGTAAACGGTATATGGCACTGAATCATAATATAAGTTAGACAATATGATGTTCTGGACCTTTGCTTGATTTTCGTTAACTGGACCTTATTGAATTTTAATTAAATAACTCTGCCCTAAAGGTCAAATTTGGCCTTTGACCAGCTCGCCAAAATGATGCAAGATATTGTATTTGTTCAGTATCCATCCCTTAGCCTATACTTTTCAATAATCGTGTTACGGTGTTGTTTGGGGTTGGTTTTTTGCGCTCATAGTGTAATTTTACCAGGAGACATACTCATTAGTAGTTATTTTATATAGAGGCACAGTTATACGGCAAACATTTTGAAACACATTTAAAACACATTGACCACATTTCTAAAAATATGTTAACTTCCAAAATCAGGATGAAAAATCTACGTTTTTCTCTTTAATAGATTTAAGGAAAAAGAGACTGCTTGGTGTAAGATCCTTAGCACATATTAGCCTCCTATATTATTGCTAAGTGCTGTCAAATTGTTTCCAACCCCTGGAGACCATATTGATAGTGTTTCTCAAGAACATCCTGGTCTTCGTTTTGGGTCTTCAGGCTTTATAATGGCCTTGTTTATTGTTCCTCGCATTGTCCTCTTTCTTGACCTCCACTTCTCAACTCTTCCAAGCATCATTATCTTTTGCAGTGGTTCTTCTCAGAATATTCCCAAATCCCAAAGAGTGTGTCAGTTTATTATCTGGACTTTGAGGGAAAGTTGAGGCTTGATTTGGTCAAGGGCCCATTGGTTTTTTCCTTTGACATCCAAGGTTCCTTCAGAAGACTTTGCCAGCAGTTCAAATGCATCAGTATTTCCCACTTTTTTTTATCGATCAGCTTTCATATCCATAAAGAACGACAGAGATGACCACAGTCTGGACAGTTCTAATCTTTATGTGGAGAGACAGATTTTTTGCATTTGAAAGACTTTTCCAGTTCAGCTTTGACTGCTGGATCCTTTGTTGTTAATCAGTTAAAGTTGGCAAAAGCTGTCCATCTCTTTGACATCTTCTCCATCAGTGATACAGTTGGTGCTCTTTCTTATTGTCCTAACCTTAGTCTTCATATAGAGCTAAAGTCCCATCTTTTCACTCTGTTCTTTAACCTTCCTTATAAGGGCCTTTAGGTCTTCCTGATTTTCTGCTGCAAATGTTGTCATCCGCATATTGAAGGTTATCGATGTCTTGAATCCACAAACATTTTGCTGCAGTCCTGCGTCTCATTAAATGTTCAGCATACAGGTTGAACAGGTAAGGTGAAACAATGTAGCTTTGTCTAACTCCTGTCCCAATGTGGAATTATTCTATTTGTCCGTTCTCTGTCCGGACTGTAGCTTATTGATCAGTGTACAGGTTTCTCAGTAGAATGATGATGTTCTTGTATTCCCATCTTCCTGAAGAGTTGCATAATTTTGTGTGGTCAACCCCGTCGAAGACTTGTTGTAGTCAAAGAAGTACATGTTGACTTCTTTGTTGATCTCCTTGGCTTTCTCCATAATCTAGCGCACATCAGGAAGGATGTTGTTGATTGAGCTTTATTTTTCCTCAGACCGGTCCATTAAACCTCCCTTGGTATACCAACTAGAGATTGATATTTATTTCTGAGTGCACATAGAAAACAATCCTTGTTTCCATGTTTGTCATGATGTTGTTTTGGTTACTTCAAGAAGGTATTAGTAATGAAGATATCCTTGTACAACTATATTTCCCTCCTTTTGATTTCTGACTATGGTATTCCAGTTACCAGCAGGATAACTTATTTGCAGATCTTGTCAATTTACCCTGAGCTTCATAATAAAACTTTTTCATTTCTTCTTTATTAGCATCTGTTGTTGGGGAGTAAACTTGAATGAATGGAATGTTGAATAGTTATGCATGAAATCAGATTGACATCATTCAATCATTCACAGAATTGCATCCAATAATGGTCTTGTTGACATCTTTGTTGACAATAAAAGCCACTCAATTTCTTTGTTGTTCATGACCTGAGTAGTAGACTTGTGTTTTCCAGCTTGCCATGATTCCTGCTGCAAACAATCCAAGTTTGTAGCTTTGAATTCTCTCTTTCTCATCAGCTAAAGCAAAAATATGTGACCTAGCTGTGTCATGCAAGCAAGGTGTACCCAGCTCTTCCTCTGTAATAAGCTGAGTGCACGTTAATACCAAACATTTTGTTGTTCCTGTCCATGTGATTTTCTTGATAGACTGTACAGAAGTGGTTTACCATTTGGCTTCTTCTGCACAGTTGAACCAATGTCATTGCCGTCGTCACCTGTGTAATAATCCACCTTTGACATTGTCTCTTATATTTTTGCCGCCTAGTATAGGTGGTAGTTTGCAACAACCTAGCAGCACCCTTAGCATCACATAGCAAGACCACATCAACAACATAGCAGCACTTTAGCAGTCATATAGGACTTATCTCAGCAATAACTCTGCATTTTCTTCAGGAAATGCAATTATATAGTCGTATTATTATTATTATTATTATTATTATTATTATTATTATTATTTGGGCATGTCCTTGGCTATTTAAAATATTTTCAAAAAGAGTGTTTGGTTTGGGTTTATGTAGATCCTGGAGCAAAACCGGACTTGGAACCATCTACACAGCAAGCTCAGGAGTCCTTGGCTGAGCAAGCAATAGAACCAACCAGTACCACATCAGTTCCCAAAGGTATTGTCTAATAAATAAACTTTTATGACATTGAAAGACATTGGTTGTTTTGACTAAACATGTTCTGCATTTACTCAGGTGTACGGATGGTTAAGAGAAAGAAATGGGAGACCAGTGAAGTGAAAGCAGTTGAAAAACATCTGAACAGGTTCATTAAAACTTGCACAGTGCCAGGAAAAAAAGATTGTGAGGCCTGTATAAAAGCTGAACCTGTTGCATTCAAAGACCGAGATTGGTTATCTGTAAAGTTCTTTGTAAAGAACAGAATCACTGCACTTAAAAGGAAAATGTAAACCAGAGCAAATGTCATTTGCACAGTCTTTGTTTTTTCTGTTCAAAGTTCCAAAAGAAAAATGTTTTATTTCATTGTACAATTTTTGTCAATCTCAAAAAAATGGTTCTTCAAGGGTTCTTTAGTAAGAACAGTGAAAGAGCTATTTGCATGCCTAAATGTTTCTTCACATGGTGAAATGGTTTTTCAGTTTGGAGAATGTGTTGTATGTGGATCTACTAATGAACCATTTTGAAATGGTTCTGTATAGCACCAAATAGAGTTCTCTTATAAGCTTGTTCTCTTGAAAAAACATCTTTTTGAGATGAGTTATTATTTGACTGGCAGCTTAAGTTTTTAGTATTGTTTGTGATTGCTTTACATTTTAAAAAGCAGTCATTAGTTATCTGTGCATAAATACTGCATCACAAATGGCAAAAAACTGGTTTAAAAAGAAACAAATAAAAGACCTGTTAATGTGTCTACATCCGTTGTCTTGTGTTATAAATATACATTATAGGTGCATTTCAACTGTTCATAACATTTGTCCCCAGATTGTTCACAAGTACCTACATTGTACAAAATACCAGAAAGTTGTGTGTGTGTATCTGCTGGTCCCCACATGCTTTGAATACCAGAAATTGTCCCCAGAATGTAGGAAAATGTCACATTGCTTTAATAATGTATTTTCTTTATTTTGAAGTGACAGCCGTTTTAAAAACGCCAGTTGAAACATGAATCTGTCTTTCGTTTGCTCCTAAAGCCTTTAGAAAGGCGAGTCCCCACAATGTAGCTTCCAGCTTGTAGTCCCCAAAAAACGCTTAGACAAGTATGTGTGTGTGTGAGTGTGTGAGTGTGTGTGAGTGTGTGTGTGTGTGAGAGTGTGAGTTTGTGTGAGTGTGAGTGTGAGTGTGTGTGTGAGTGTGTGTGTGTGTGTGTGTGTGTGTGTATGTGTGTGCGTGAGTGTGCGTGTATGTGTGTGTGTGTGTGTGTGTGTGAGTGTGAGTGTGTATGTGTGTGTGAGAGTGTGAGTGTGAGTGTGTGTGAGTGTGAGTGTGTGTGTGTGTGAGTGTGTGTGTGTGTGTGTGTGTGTGTGAGTGTGTGTGTGTGTGTGTGCGTGTATGTGTGTGTGTGTGTGTGTGTGTGTGAGTGTGTGAGCGTGAGTGTGTGAGTGTGTGTGTGTGTGTGTGTGTGTGTATGTGTGTATGTGTGTATGTGTGTGTGTGTGTGTGTGTGTGTGTGTGTGTGTGTGTGTGTGTGTGTGTGTGTGTGTGTGTACCTGAGCCTGTGTCGGGAT
>NC_051231.1:35510234-35542734 GCF_015220715.1 Pygocentrus nattereri | reverse complement strand
TGAAGAGACTGAAGAGAGTGACTGAAGAGAGGGTTTCTGATAAACTGGCCAGTGAGTGGAGAGAGGGTTTCTGATAAACTGGCCAGTGACTGAAGAGAGGGTTTCTGATAAACTGGCCAGCGACTGAAGAGAGGGTTTCTGATAAACTGGCCAGTGAGTGGAGAGAGGGTTTCTGATAAACTGGCCAGTGACTGAAGAGAGGGTTTCTGATAAACTGGCCAGTGAGTGGAGAGAGGGTTTCCGATAAACTGGCCAGTGAGTGGAGAGAGGGTTTCTGATAAACTGGCCAGTGAGTGGAGAGAGGGTTTCCGATAAACTGGCCAGTGAGTGGAGAGAGGGTTTCTGATAAACTGGCCAGTGACTGAAGAGACTGAAGAGAGTGACTGAAGAGAGGGTTTCTGATAAACTGGCCAGTGACTGAAGAGAGGGTTTCTGATAAACTGGCCAGTGAGTGGAGAGAGGGTTTCTGATAAACTGGCCATTGATTGGAGAGAGGGTTTCTGATAAACTGGCCAGTGACTGAAGAGAGGGTTTCCGATAAACTGGCCAGTGAGTGGAGAGAGGGTTTCTGATAAACTGGCCAGTGAGTGGAGAGAGGGTTTCTGATAAACTGGCCATTGATTGGAGAGAGGGTTTCTGATAAACTGGCCAGTGACTGAAGAGAGGGTTTCCGATAAACTGGCCAGTGAGTGGAGAGAGGGTTTCTGATAAACTGGCCAGTGAGTGGAGAGAGGGTTTCTGATAAACTGGCCATTGATTGGAGAGAGGGTTTCTGATAAACTGGCCAGTGACTGAAGAGAGGGTTTCCGATAAACTGGCCAGTGACTGAAGAGAGGGTTTCTGATAAACTGGCCAGTGACTGAAGAGAGGGTTTCTGATAAACTGGCCAGTGACTGAAGAGAGGGTTTCCGATAAACTGGCCAGTGAGTGGAGAGAGGGTTTCTGATAAACTGGCCAGTGAGTGGAGAGAGGGTTTCTGATAAACTGGCCAGTGACTGAAGAGACTGAAGAGAGTGACTGAAGAGAGGGTTTCTGATAAACTGGCCAGTGAGTGGAGAGAGGGTTTCCGATAAACTGGCCTGTGAGTGGAGAGAGGGTTTCCGATAAACTGGCCAGTGACTGAAGAGAGGGTTTCTGATAAACTGGCCAGTGACTGAAGAGACTGAAGAGAGGGTTTCTGATAAACTGGCCAGTGAGTGGAGAGAGGGTTTCCGATAAACTGGCCAGTGACTGAAGAGAGGGTTTCTGATAAACTGGCCAGTGACTGAAGAGAGGGTTTCCGATAAACTGGCCAGTGAGTGGAGAGAGGGTTTCTGATAAACTGGCCAGTGACTGAAGAGAGGGTTTCTGATAAACTGGCCATTGACTGAAGAGAGGGTTTCCGATAAACTGGCCAGTGAGTGGAGAGAGGGTTTCTGATAAACTGGCCAGTGACTGAAGAGAGGGTTTCTGATAAACTGGCCAGTGAGTGGAGAGAGGGTTTCCGATAAACTGGCCAGTGAGTGGAGAGAGGGTTTCTGATAAACTGGCCAGTGAGTGGAGAGAGGGTTTCTGATAAACTGGCCAGTGAGTGGAGAGAGGGTTTCTGATAAACTGGCCAGTGAGTGGAGAGAGGGTTTCTGATAAACTGGCCAGTGAGTGGAGAGAGGGTTTCTGATAAACTGGCCAGTGACTGAAGAGAGGATTTCTGATAAACTGGCCATTGAGTGGAGAGAGGGTTTCTGATAAACTGGCCTGTGAGTGGAGAGAGGGTTTCTGATAAACTGGCCAGTGACTGAAGAGAGGGTTTCTGATAAACTGGCCAGTGAGTGGAGAGAGGGTTTCTGATAAACTGGCCAGTGACTGAAGAGACTGAAGAGAGTGACTGAAGAGAGGGTTTCTGATAAACTGGCCAGTGAGTGGAGAGAGGGTTTCTGATAAACTGGCCAGTGAGTGGAGAGAGGGTTTCTGATAAACTGGCCTGTGAGTGGAGAGAGGGTTTCTGATAAACTGGCCAGTGAGTGGAGAGAGGGTTTCTGATAAACTGGCCAGTGACTGAAGAGACTGAAGAGAGTGACTGAAGAGAGGGTTTCTGATAAACTGGCCAGTGAGTGGAGAGAGGGTTTCTGATAAACTGGCCAGTGACTGAAGAGAGGGTTTCTGATAAACTGGCCAGCGACTGAAGAGAGGGTTTCTGATAAACTGGCCAGTGAGTGGAGAGAGGGTTTCTGATAAACTGGCCAGTGACTGAAGAGAGGGTTTCTGATAAACTGGCCAGTGAGTGGAGAGAGGGTTTCCGATAAACTGGCCAGTGAGTGGAGAGAGGGTTTCTGATAAACTGGCCAGTGAGTGGAGAGAGGGTTTCCGATAAACTGGCCAGTGAGTGGAGAGAGGGTTTCTGATAAACTGGCCAGTGACTGAAGAGACTGAAGAGAGTGACTGAAGAGAGGGTTTCTGATAAACTGGCCAGTGACTGAAGAGAGGGTTTCTGATAAACTGGCCAGTGAGTGGAGAGAGGGTTTCTGATAAACTGGCCATTGATTGGAGAGAGGGTTTCTGATAAACTGGCCAGTGACTGAAGAGAGGGTTTCCGATAAACTGGCCAGTGAGTGGAGAGAGGGTTTCTGATAAACTGGCCAGTGAGTGGAGAGAGGGTTTCTGATAAACTGGCCATTGATTGGAGAGAGGGTTTCTGATAAACTGGCCAGTGACTGAAGAGAGGGTTTCCGATAAACTGGCCAGTGAGTGGAGAGAGGGTTTCTGATAAACTGGCCAGTGACTGAAGAGAGGGTTTCCGATAAACTGGCCATAGAGTGGAGAGAGGGTTTCTGATAAACTGGCCAGTGACTGAAGAGAGGGTTTCCGATAAACTGGCCAGTGACTGAAGAGACTGAAGAGAGGGTTTCTGATAAACTGGCCAGTGAGTGGAGAGAGGGTTTCCGATAAACTGGCCTGTGAGTGGAGAGAGGGTTTCCGATAAACTGGCCAGTGACTGAAGAGAGGGTTTCTGATAAACTGGCCAGTGACTGAAGAGACTGAAGAGAGGGTTTCTGATAAACTGGCCAGTGAGTGGAGAGAGGGTTTCCGATAAACTGGCCAGTGACTGAAGAGAGGGTTTCTGATAAACTGGCCAGTGACTGAAGAGAGGGTTTCTGATAAACTGGCCAGTGACTGAAGAGAGGGTTTCCGATAAACTGGCCAGTGAGTGGAGAGAGGGTTTCTGATAAACTGGCCAGTGACTGAAGAGAGGGTTTCTGATAAACTGGCCAGTGAGTGGAGAGAGGGTTTCTGATAAACTGGCCAGTGACTGAAGAGACTGAAGAGAGTGACTGAAGAGAGGGTTTCTGATAAACTGGCCAGTGAGTGGAGAGAGGGTTTCCGATAAACTGGCCAGTGACTGAAGAGAGGGTTTCTGATAAACTGGGCTGTGAGTGGAGAGAGGGTTTCTGATAAACTGGCCAGTGAGTGGAGAGAGGATTTCTGATAAACTGGCCATTGAGTGGAGAGAGGGTTTCTGATAAACTGGCCTGTGAGTGGAGAGAGGGTTTCTGATAAACTGGCCAGTGAGTGGAGAGAGGGTTTCTGATAAACTGGCCAGTGACTGAAGAGACTGAAGAGAGTGACTGAAGAGAGGGTTTCTGATAAACTGGCCAGTGAGTGGAGAGAGGGTTTCTGATAAACTGGCCAGTGACTGAAGAGAGGGTTTCTGATAAACTGGCCAGTGACTGAAGAGAGGGTTTCTGATAAACTGGCCAGCGACTGAAGAGAGGGTTTCTGATAAACTGGCCAGTGAGTGGAGAGAGGGTTTCCGATAAACTGGCCAGTGAGTGGAGAGAGGGTTTCTGATAAACTGGCCAGTGAGTGGAGAGAGGGTTTCCGATAAACTGGCCAGTGAGTGGAGAGAGGGTTTCTGATAAACTGGCCAGTGACTGAAGAGAAGCTTTCTGATAAACTGGCCAGTGAGTGGAGAGAGTGTTTCCGATAAACTGGCCAGTGACTGAAGAGAGGGTTTCTGATAAACTGGCCAGTGACTGAAGAGAGGGTTTCTGATAAACTGGCCAGTGAGTGGAGAGAGGGTTTCTGATAAACTGGCCATTGATTGGAGAGAGGGTTTCTGATAAACTGGCCAGTGACTGAAGAGAGGGTTTCCGATAAACTGGCCAGTGAGTGGAGAGAGGGTTTCTGATAAACTGGCCAGTGAGTGGAGAGAGGGTTTCTGATAAACTGGCCATTGATTGGAGAGAGGGTTTCTGATAAACTGGCCAGTGACTGAAGAGAGGGTTTCCGATAAACTGGCCAGTGAGTGGAGAGAGGGTTTCTGATAAACTGGCCAGTGACTGAGGAGAGGGTTTCCGATAAACTGGCCATTGAGTGGAGAGAGGGTTTCTGATAAACTGGCCAGTGACTGAAGAGAGGGTTTCCGATAAACTGGCCAGTGACTGAAGAGACTGAAGAGAGGGTTTCTGATAAACTGGCCAGTGAGTGGAGAGAGGGTTTCCGATAAACTGGCCTGTGAGTGGAGAGAGGGTTTCCGATAAACTGGCCAGTGACTGAAGAGAGGGTTTCTGATAAACTGGCCAGTGACTGAAGAGACTGAAGAGAGGGTTTCTGATAAACTGGCCAGTGAGTGGAGAGAGGGTTTCCGATAAACTGGCCAGTGACTGAAGAGAGGGTTTCTGATAAACTGGCCAGTGACTGAAGAGAGGGTTTCTGATAAACTGGCCAGTGACTGAAGAGAGGGTTTCTGATAAACTGGCCAGTGAGTGGAGAGAGGGTTTCTGATAAACTGGCCAGTGACTGAAGAGAGGGTTTCTGATAAACTGGCCAGTGAGTGGAGAGAGGGTTTCTGATAAACTGGCCAGTGACTGAAGAGACTGAAGAGAGTGACTGAAGAGAGGGTTTCTGATAAACTGGCCAGTGAGTGGAGAGAGGGTTTCCGATAAACTGGCCAGTGACTGAAGAGAGGGTTTCTGATAAACTGGCCTGTGAGTGGAGAGAGGGTTTCTGATAAACTGGCCAGTGACTGAAGAGAGGGTTTCTGATAAACTGGCCTGTGAGTGGAGAGAGGGTTTCTGATAAACTGGCCAGTGACTGAAGAGAGGGTTTCTGATAAACTGGCCAGTGAGTGGAGAGAGGGTTTCTGATAAAGATGACTGTGTTTTTTAATAAAACATATTTAGACTATTCAAACTGACAGAGCGGCGTCACCAGGCCAGTCTGATACAGACGGGAGGAGTTACACAGCCAAAGACTCCAACCACCTCCATCAGCCACACACACTCACACACACTGCAGAGGAATTCTTCGGGGAAGGGGGTCCACAGTGAAACAGCAGCACTTAAAGGGCCAATATCATGTACAATGGACCACAGATCTATGCTGTCCATATACGGAACCTAATTTGCTTGGTTTTGATGTCACAACCATGAAGACATTTATGTATATTCAACTATTCAGCCTACAGCAGTTTAGCCCCACCCATTCAGCTACAGCAGTTTAGCTCCACCCATTCAGCCTACAACCGTTAGGCTCCGCCCATTCAGAGATAAAGAGATGTTGGAAAATGATCTTGGAAAAACAGACTTATGTTTGAGGTACATAAAGATATAAAATGAAACTCACCTGTTCCTCCATGAAGTTCTCCAAACCCCTTTAATCAATCAGCCTCACACACACACACACACACACACACACACACACACACACGCTTTGACACACTCTGTTCTGACAATGCTCTGGTCATTTCCACCTCACACGGAGAGCAGGAGAGTCAGAGAGAGGGCCATCTTCATCACCATCATCATCATCATCATCATCATCATCAGTCTGCAGTCTGTCAGTGTTCACATTAGACCTGCAGTCTGAGAGAGAACGGAGGACATTAGAGAGGGTCTAGTCTGTGTGTGTCTGTGTGTCTCGGTGTCTCGGTGTCTCGGTGTCTCGGCGGGGGGGTGGGGGGGGGGTCGGGGCGGGAGCGGGGGGGGTGTATGGGAGGGGTGCGAATCAGGGACAGTGATATTCAGAAGGTCAGTAGAGCTCAGTCAGCACTGAGAGATGAAACAGAGACACTCTGGTGTGTCTGTGTGTGTGTTGCTGTCACACTCAGCCAAAAGCTACATCACCATGGCAACAGAGTATTGCAATGGAAACTGATCAGGGCATCTCCACTGGTACAGATTAGTCTATCAGCAAGGGAACAGGTAAACATCATGCCATGGCAACAGGTCAGGCATAGCAACGAAGGCAACCAACAGTCAGTCTCCATGGAAACAAATCAGTGTATTTCCATGGCAACAGGTTAGCATAACACCATGGTGACAGGTCAGCATATCACATCACCATGGCATATCCTGTCACTATGGCAACATGTCAGCATATCACATCACCATGGCAACAGGTCTGCATATCATGTCACCATGGAGATAGGTCAGCATATCACGTCACCATGGCAACAGGTCAGCATATCATGTCACCATGGTGACAGGTCTGCACATCACATCACCACAATGACAGGTCTGCATAACATGTCACCATGGCGACAGGTCAGAATATCCCCTTACCATGGAGACAGGTCTGCATATCACATCACCATGGAGCCAGGTCAGTATACCACGTCACCATGGTGACAGGTCAGCATATCATGTCACCATGGCAACAGGTCAGCATATCATGTCACCATGGCAACAGGTCAACATATCACCTCATCATGGAGACAGGTCAGCATAATTTGCTGTCACATCTATAAACATGTCTATTGCACTTAATGTCAGCTCCTCACACACACACACACACACACACACACACACACACACACACACACACACAAACTCATATTTTCTAAGCCACTTATCCTTCTGGGTCGGGGGGAGCTGGAGCCTATCCCAGCGGTCACTGGGCAGAAGGCAGGAAACACCCTGGACTGGTGCTGCTTTATTCTCTTTTTATTCTTTCCACCTTTATAACACCTCTGGATCTCATCCGGCCACAACATCCTAAAAGCTCCAGCTACACAATGATTATCTGACAGCAGAATACGAGACGTAAATTACTCAAAATGAGTAAAAATATCTAGAAATATGCTGAATAATCTCATTATATTCTTACAACAATCTCTTATGAGATGTATTCCATATATTTACAAGATTTAAGATGTTTCACTTGTTCAGATGTCAACAAGACAGTGACCCAAACCATCCATTAAAATCAGTCTGTCTACTCTGAGAAATGAAAGATGAAGGTTTTCTTACTGAAAAGCTGATTTGATCTCAGAAGACGGCCTCTGACTATTTCTGAGCGTCTTCTGCACGAATTCCTGATCAAAATTAGAGAGACTCTTATCTGAACACAGCCATGTTAACGCCTTATAATCTGCTGCACGTTAAATACACAAAACAGTAACTGAGCCTTAAGACTTGCAGAAGTGTGTCCGGTTAAAGGTCCATGCAGACGTGTTTTCACTTAGAGAGCCAACAAAATGGGCCATTTGAATGGGGGTGCACAAACCTTTGCACACCCCAGTGCAGAAAAGGAATGGAAAAAGCGATAAACTCACCGTCAGCTCATCTGGCCTGGGTCTGCTGGACTCTCTGTCACTGACACGCCAGTAAATAACCCCCCACAAATCACACACACACACGCACACACACACACACACACACACACACACACACACACACACACACACACACACACACACACACACTCAGCTGTGTACATTCCCACCAGCTGTGTTCTCTCAGGCCGACTCCACAGAGCCTCATATTCTAATCATCACTGAAATGTTTGGACATTTTTGCAGTCTTTCAAACCTTAAAGCGATCATTTGGTGAAACATCATGCATTGCAAGGTGGAACAGAATATTTGGAAAATCTTCGTGCCTTAAAGCATTCAAACTGGTATACTCTTAAAAAAGAAGGTTCTTCAAGCGTCCTGTAGTAAACACAGTGGCTCTGTACACCGCCCTTTTCATGGTGAAGTGGGTCTTTAAATTGATGGAGAATGAGTTGTTGTTGGTTATACATAGAACCTTTTGGAAAAGGGTTCCATATGGCAACAAAAACGGTTGTTCTACTGTTACAGTGTCAAGATTGCAGCAATAGCAGAACCCTTTTTGGTGCCTAATAGAACTATACACAACATGTTCTACATCAGTCTGCAGAACGACTTCACTGTGCAGAGAACCACTTAAACATGCAAAGGGTTCTTTGAGTGTTCACGGCTCTATACAGACCCAGACAGCAGCCCATATTGGTCCGCTGGTTTGATAAGGTGTGACACACTCACACTGTTATACAGGGTGTACTCAGACACTCACTCCTCAGACAAGCTACTGAGACACTCACACCTCAGACGAGCTACTCAGACACTCACACCTCAGACGAGCTACTCAGACACTCACACCTCAGACGAGCTACTCGGACACTCACACCTCAGACGAGCTACTCAGACACTCACACCTCAGACGAGCTACTCAGACACTCACACCTCAGACGAGCTACTGAGACACTCACACCTCAGACGAGCTACTCAGACACTCACACCTCAGACGAGCTACTGAGACACTCACACCTCAGACGAGCTACTGAGACACTCACACCTCAGACGAGCTACTCAGACACTCACACCTCAGACGAGCTACTGAGACACTCACACCTCAGACGAGCTACTCAGACACTCACACCTCAGACGAGCTACTGAGACACTCACACCTCAGACGAGCTACTCAGACACTCACACCTCAGACGAGCTACTCAGACACTCACACCTCAGACGAGCTACTGAGACACTCACACCTCAGACGAGCTACTGAGACACTCACACCTCAGACGAGCTACTCAGACACTCACACCTCAGACGAGCTACTCAGACACTCACACCTCAGACGAGCTACTGAGACACTCACACCTCAGACGAGCTACTGAGACACTCACACCTCAGACGAGCTACTCAGACACTCACTCCTCAGACGAGCTACTGAGACACACACCTCAGACGAGCTACTGAGACACTCAGACGAGCTACTCAGACACTCAGACGAGCTACTCAGACACTCACACCTCAGACGAGCTACTCAGACACTCACACCTCAGACGAGCTACTTAGACACTCACACCTCAGACGAGCTATTCAGACACTCACTCCTCAGACGAGCTACTCAGACACTCACACCTCAGACGAGCTACTCAGACACTCACTCCTCAGACGAGCTATTCAGACACTCACTCCTCAGACGAGCTACTCAGACACTCACACCTCAGACGAGCTACTGAGACACTCAGACGAGCTACTCAGACACTCACACCTCAGACGAGCTACTCAGACACTCACTCCTCAGACGAGCTACTGAGACACACACCTCAGACGAGCTACTGAGACACTCAGACGAGCTACTCAGACACTCAGACGAGCTACTCAGACACTCACACCTCAGACGAGCTACTCAGACACTCACACCTCAGACGAGCTATTCAGACACTCACTCCTCAGACGAGCTACTCAGACACTCACACCTCAGACGAGCTACTCAGACACTCACTCCTCAGACGAGCTATTCAGACACTCACTCCTCAGACGAGCTACTCAGACACTCACACCTCAGACGAGCTACTGAGACACTCACACCTCAGACGAGCTACTGAGACACTCACACCTCAGACGAGCTACTGAGACACTCACACCTCAGACGAGCTACTCAGACACTCACTCCTCAGACGAGCTACTCAGACACACACCTCAGACGAGCTACTGAGACACTCAGACGAGCTACTCAGACACTCAGACGAGCTACTCAGACACTCACACCTCAGACGAGCTACTCAGACACTCACACCTCAGACGAGCTACTCAGACACTCACACCTCAGACGAGCTATTCAGACACTCACACCTCAGACGAGCTACTCAGACACTCACACCTCAGACGAGCTATTCAGACACTCACTCCTCAGACGAGCTACTCAGACACTCACACCTCAGACGAGCTACTGAGACACTCACACCTCAGACGAGCTACTCAGACACTCACACCTCAGACGAGCTACTGAGACACTCAGACGAGCTACTCAGACACTCAGACGAGCTACTCAGACACTCACACCTCAGACGAGCTACTCAGACGAGCTACTCAGACAGTCAATCCTGAAGCCTGAATTGTTGCTCCTTCCACTGAAGCTACTATAGATAAACAAAGACAACACCTCCTGAGCTGGGAATTCCTACTCGGATAGGAAATCCGTCGACTGGACAAAAAAGCAAAAATCCAGGCTTCAGAAAGGCTGTGAATGTTTTAGCTCTGCTAACACACTTCAGTCCACTTTTCCAGACGACAGTATCCACTAAGCCACATTCCGTCTGTAGGGCACAGTCGGGGGCAGGCGTGGGATGATCATGGCCTGCAGGTAGCACCATGCTAATCAGTGGGGCATAAGCTTCCATTAACAGTGAGCTACTTTAGCCTCGTAGCTCCAGGGCTAGAACTTCAGACACCAAACACGGCTTGGCTGACTGACTCCATGTGCGGTGAGAAGGGAACCTGGTGGAGTTTGTGCTGAACTATCATTCACATTGAGGGCACAACAACAACAACAACAACAACAACAAAAACAACAACAACAGCACACAGTCCTGTAAACTCACCCCAGCCGTTAGCCAGATTATGCTACCACAGCATTTCAAAGCTCCTGAAATCCAGGCAAAGCAGATACACAGGGTGGACGAGTCGGGGTCACGCAGGGTGGACGAGAAGGGGTCACGCAGGGTGGACGAGTTGGGGTCATGCAGGTCCTGCTCTTGGTGGTCTACGTGTCTGTGCAGTGTGCAGGGTTAAGGAGGAAAATCTGCGCTAATCTGATCTGTAATCCCGTTAGCACGCATCACATTATGGCCTACAGCTGCTGAACAGCCTCACAGACTCAGGTCAGATCAGGAGTTTAGACCAGACTTAATCTACACCAATACATTGTGGGGAGTTTCACTACATTAATGTGTATATGTGTGTGTGTGTTTTATTTCATAAACACTGATAAACTGAACCCAGCTCAACAGTTTCAGAAGTTGCTGCATGCTTTGTTGTAGCATAGTGCTGCCCCCCAGTGGTGTACATACCACATCAGATCATCAGACTCCAGTCCAGTGGTTTCCAGTCTGAGGCAGTGAACTCCATCACTTTACTTACTGATTTCTGTAAAACTACTGTCCACACACTTTACTTCATTCATGAGAACTAGAATGACTACAACACAGACGCTTTATTTACCATCCAGAACCACCAGAGAACCTACACGAGTCTTCTGAGTTCATATGGAATGTTGATGATGGAAAACAGTGGAAAATCTGGAATAATGAGTTTTCTTTGGGGACTATTTTGCCGCACAGCGCCCTGCATGTCTCCCTCCACCATGAATGGAGTTGAAGTTCTCTAAACTCTCATAAAACAGCGTCTCAGTCATCAGGCAGTGAATTCAGAACCAGCTCATGTAGGAACTTTCTGTAGGAGCTTTTAGAGGGACGTCTGGTTCCTATCACCACAAATGGCTCTTTGACGGTTCTTCAGTAAAGGCAGTGGCTCTATCTAGATCCATGAACCATGCAAATGCTAAGACATAAGATCTGTTGTATGTGGTTCTTTAAATAATGTGGTTTAATGGTTAAATAAAGCACCACTAGTGGGTTCTGGAATTGTTACACATCAAAGACACATTTTCTGTCTAGGTGTTCAGGGCACACGGTCAACAATGACTACAGGTAAAGAGAGACGTACATTAGATTACATCGTTTATTCAACATATTCACATATGAGTAGAATATTTCAAACCCTAACTCACTGAAGACTGATGGAAACGTGAAGATTCTGATACTGATTACACTGATATGTGGATACATGTGCAGATACGTGTGTCTGTTCATACATACACTCAGCGAGCACGTTATTAGGAACACTACACTGATCCTGGGTCGGTTCTCGCTCTTCTCTCCCACAGCCTCACTTTTTCATGGCATGGATTCCACAGGATGTTGGAAACATTCCTTGTTCTGGTCGATGTTGCCCTGATCACATGATTTTTCAGGACTTTTATGCTGTGAATCTCCTTTTCTACCACATCCCAAAGGTGTTCCACTGGATTCAGATTCAGGTCTTCAGGCCACTGAGGAACACTGCTAGGTTCATGAGCTTTGTGCTGGAAGTGGCCGTTAGAGGCTGTGGCATTCAAGCGATGATTGATCGGTATTAACGGATCCAGATTCATTAGTCCAGTATACGTTTTTCATCTTCAGCCGATGCGGACACGGTGTTGGTGAGCCTGTGTCCACGGCAGCCTCAGCTTCCTGTTCTCCGCTGACATTAGTGGAACCCGACATGGTCGTCTGCTGTTGTAGCCCATCCACCTCAAGGTTGGACGTGTTATGCCTTCTGAGATGCTTGTCTGCTCAGCACAATACAGAGTGATCACCTGAGTGACCGGAGTCTTTCTGTCCGCTCAGACGGTCTGTTCATTCCCCACTGAGCTCTCTGAAGCTGCTGCCCGTATCATTTCCGCACTGCACCGCTGACGCATGACTGGCTGATTACAGAACTGCATGAACGAGCAGGTGTTCCTAATAAAGTGGTCAGTGAGTGTACGCACACAGTATGATTGTTCTGTGCTCTGGTGTTGCATAGCAGACTGTATTCATCACTTAAATATGGCAAAAACATTAATGACTGTTCTTTACGTGGACATAACAGCGAATTACATGAGCTACAGTCGCACTGTAATTACGGAGACGGTAACCGTGGTAACAGGAACAGCCCATCGGCCCGCCTCCGGCTGTGGAAGAGTCAGCTTCAGAACACACGATAAAAAACAGTTTAGCAGCACCGTCATTAAAGTGTCTGACAAACAGAAACGAAATGAAAGAAAGTTCCAGAAAACGGTTCTGAGGTTTGAACCACAGCAGCAGCGGCGGCGCCGAACGCCAGCCGCCCAACCAGTTCATTCTAAAACGCTCAATTCAGCAAAAAGAAACATCCAGGCGTTATTACTGTAGATCCGTGGCCTGGTTTACAGCATCTCAGCGTCAGACCACTTACACTGCAGCGGGATTAAAGCGACAGTTTGGCAGAAAGACCCCCCTTCACTCCAAATGTGGTCCATCAGTGGAGACACGTTGGCTTCTTTAGCTGTAGCTGTGGAGCTGCCAGGCTAATACAGCTAACACAGGCCTCCTCTCATCCTGAGACGGCCGTGCACTTTTACCAGCTTATCGCATTTCTAGGCCTCTTTACTCGATTTCAGTGTAAATGTAATGTTGGCAGATTATTTTGTTAGTTTCAGGTGGATTTCATAAAACAAGCAAAGCAATCTTCTAATACGAACATTTCACTTAATAAAATCACATAAAGAGTCGAGAACTAACGTAAATAATCTTTACATCAGCAAAGAACCCACACATCCCCTAAGCCGCTTCTCCTTCTGGGTCGCGTGGGGCGCTGGAGCCTATCCCAGCGGTCAATGGGCAGGAGGCAGGACACACCCTGGACAGTTCGCCAGTCCATCGCAGGGCAGACAGACAGACAGACAGACAGACACATTCACTCACAGGGGCAATGCAGCATGTCCAGTTGGCCTGACTGCATGTGTCTGGACTGTGGGGGGAAACCAGAGAACCCGGAGGAAACCCACACAGACACGGGGAGAACATGCAGACTCCACACAGAGAGGACCCGGGTCACCCGGCCGGGGAATCGAACCCAGACCCTCCTCGCTGTGAGGCGATGGCTCCACCCACTTCACTCAGAACACCACGGCCCGGCCCCCGGACGCGCTGCATCACCCGCTTCACTCAGAACACCACGGCCCGGCCCCCCGGACACGCTCCATCACCCACTTCACTCAGAACACCACGGCCCGGCCCCCCGGACGCGCCGCATCACCCACTTCACTCAGAACACCACGGCCCGGCCCCCCGGAGGCGCTCCATCACCCACTTCACTCAGAACACCACAGGCCGGCCCCCCAGACGCGCTGCATCACCCGCTTCGCTCAGAACACCACGGCCCGGCCCCCCGGACACGCCGCATCACCCACTTCGCTCAGAACACCACGGCCCGGCCCCCCGGACAGAACTGAGCTGATACCGAGTGTGACGACTGACTGAATGATTTACTACTTTTCATTATTATGAGTGTAAAACTGAGACTGAACCAGAGCCGTTTATGAGGAGCCGCTTCCTATTTCCCCCATTACATCAGTAACAGGACTGCTGAACAGCAGAGGGCGCCCACAAACGAGTCCTCAATGAATGGGGGTGAATGGAACCCAACGGCTAAAAACGATGAAGTTAAAATAGTTTCTAATCTCAGAACTTTCCTTTAGACAGTAGGAGGACGAGTTTCACTAAAAGGCAAAGAAAACGTTCATATATGTTTCCTTTATTCTACAGTAAACGGGTTTGGGCAGCAGGGGGCGGGGCTTTACTGCTAGAGTGATGATTGATTGGCGAGCGGAGCAGCTCATTGGCTGTTCGCGGTCACTGATGTCATTAAAGTTCATGAGGCGCTGTTTTAAACTCCTGTAACTCGAGTTTAAAAGCTCTTAAATATCACAGCGGTGTTAAAGTGTTTCGTGCTGCTCGGGAAATTAAGGAATTCTTTACATTAAAATGTTTCAGCGTTTATAAACTATGATTTTACTCTAAAGCTCCATATCAACCCATTCATTCTGGACTCGCTCAGGAGCGCCCCCTAGCGCCTGAGAAACCCGGTAGACATTGCAGAGCAGGAATTCTCCTCTCTGCAGGTTCTCTTACTGCACCTGGTGTTTATCGTCTCCCCCTGCTGGTGTTCTGCAGCAGCGCTCTACTACCCCTGAGAGGGCAAGGCTGGTGGTCCACTGGCGTTTTGCTCAGTGTTTTCTAGGTGGTCCACCAGCGTTTAAGCAGAGTAGCAGACAAAATTTTACTTGTCACTCATTTTCTACTCGGAGTCCAATTAACTGTACCAGCTTTCTTTAGTTAAACATCAAGGATTAGTTTAGTAAATCATTTTAA
Organism: Pygocentrus nattereri; assembly: GCF_015220715.1. Classification (NCBI taxonomy): domain Eukaryota; kingdom Metazoa; phylum Chordata; class Actinopteri; order Characiformes; family Serrasalmidae; genus Pygocentrus; species Pygocentrus nattereri. Next base: position 35,527,728 of record NC_051231.1, on the reverse strand, counting down.
TCAGTAAAATCATTTTCACTCCAGGCCTGTTATTCTTCTTGTCTCAGTTGTTTATAATATTATATATATATACACACAAATTTTCCAAAATAAAAGTCTGTATTTAATTTAATTTAAAATGAGTTTGAGGAGATTAAAAACTGGCTAGAGCTTGTTTGCAGGACAGTAGTCTGGGTGGTCCGAGGGGGGCCCAGCAGTGGCGAAGAGCCGGCTGGGTGCTGATATATATGCTCTCTGTCTGGGACGTGAGGCTACGCGACGCGTCCGGTGTGCGACGGCCTTAACACAACAGCAGAAACACAAACAACAAACAATCTGAGGTTATTTAGTTGTAACAATCTGTCCATTAAATGCATTTTGGCAAAGAGGAAGTTCCTGCGTCACTCGGTTCTCCACACCACTGGACCTGAGCGCCACAGGCTAGCACAGCGCAGCGCGAGGACAGGAACGTTCATGTCGCGTTATTAGCTGGAGAGACACAGAGAGGCTAAGCTATCTAGCAGAGCTAATACAGCCAAAGCTCTGAGGTTTCCCACATTATTGCTTTGAGTTCTCACAGTGCGCTGCTATCTAGAACGTTGATCAAACTGCCTCGTTCGGCAGACGACGCAGCGCTAAGCTAAACTGTTCCGATTTCCTGAGGATCGTGAGCCGCATGACGCTAAGCTGGTCCACGACCTGCAGAGGAAGAGCAGCTAGTCTTCGAAACAAAGCGGCCAGAAAGGCTCTTCACACGGTGCCATCCTTAAAGAACCTTTCAATGGAGGGTTCTTAAGAGAACCGTTTCTGCAAACTGCAAAAATGACATCTAAACAATAGAAAACATCTTAAATCCAGTCAATGTCTAATGTTCCTCACTGTAAGAGCACCACGAGATCATTTAACCTGTTTTTAGGCACCGTTCACTTGTTTTCAGTCGTTTTTCTGGTAAACGTGTTTTACACAATTAAAAGGTCATTTTACTGAATTGTTTGTGCTTATTATATCAACGCAATGAGACACTCTTCATATTTAAAACTGCTTAAAACCAATAAAAAGAGTAAAAACAGAAATAATCGTATGATATTCCTACACCAACCTCTAAACCAGACGTAGCCGCTGTACTGACCACGTCTAAGATGTTTCCGCTTGCATAGATTTTTTGCAGCTTAAATGAACCCATAAACTTTACACCTTTAAAAGGTTCTTCACAGGCACAGGTTCTTCAGGGAACTTTAGCGGTTCTTGTCCAGCATCTTTACTCGAAGAGTGTAAGCTGTGATTTGCGAAGCTAAGATAAGTAAAAATAACATAAGCTAAGCTAAGCTAAGTTATGCTAAGCTAAAATAGGTTATGCTATGCTAAGCTAAGATAAGTTATGCTAAACTAAGATAAGTTATGCTAAGATAAGATAAGTTATGCTAAGCTAAGTTATGCTAAGCTAAGATAAGTTATGCTATGCTAAGCTAAGATAAGTTATGCTAAGCTAAGCTAAGGTAGCACTAAGCACAGCTCGCGCTTAAAGATGCATAGATGCGTAAAGGCTGTGGAGGAAGGCTCGGAAGTGGGCGGAGCCCCGCTCAGACGTCAGAATACAAACAGTTTACAAAAATAATGACTTTCATCCAAAAGCGAAAATAGAAATCTTGGTTTCGGGGTTTTAAGGTCTGTCCGGCCGCCGGTCAGCGTGGTGACCCAGGTTGGCTCTCGGCCTCTTCGGTTGGAGTCCTTCGGAGCGTCGGACCGTCAGTACATGTCTCTGTAGATCTCCTGGAGCAGCGGGTGCAGCGACGTCTCCGACTCCGTCTTTTTGATGGTCTGGACCAGCTGTGCGTTTTCGGTCACCAGCTGCCGCAGGTCAGCCATCTTCTGCAGCAGCTTGGGGAAGATGTAGGTGTTGTCGGGGTGCGTGGTCTGGAGGTGCTGGTTCAGTGCCTGCAGGATGTTGTCCTGGATCTCCTCCACCTGCCTCACGTTCATCAGGCCGGGCCGGTCTGCACAGGAACACACAGGAACAGGAATGACGACAGTTCGTACATTCAGACACGTCTGAGCTGCGAGGCTAATGTAGCTAACAAGCACTGGAAACTGAAACCTGACGCACACCGTGCGCTGGTGGCCCGTCTTTCAGCCCGACTCGGTTGGAGCCGACTGAATTTCACGATCGGGCCGAATTTGAGCTTCATCGTCGTTCGTGTGCCGTGCAGTGAGAGAGGAGAAACAATGCCCAATTAACTGCCCAAACGATCCCGTGTCGCGTCAGGTCAGTCAGGCCGAGTGTTTCAGACAGTGTGAGTCTATAAATCAGAGCTTTGTCTGAAAACGACTGACGATTCAACCAGTGAGGGTCACCAAAGAACGAGATCCCTGAAATCCCACAGCGTCTGCCTGGCTTTACACCCCAAAATTAGCCAAAATCCAGAACAATGTCATAACGTCATAATAAATGTAACTTCTGGGACCCCCAGACATGTAGGGGGTCTAAAAGGTTAATTAGGAGGTCCCAAACCCCCCAGGACCCCCTGTATTTCCCACTTTGACTCTCCTTTATTATAGACTGTTCAACTCAGCTATTCTGACTGGAAAAAAACCTGAGAGTGTTCCCTGAGATCAGGACTGTTACCCAAGTATGTAAGAACAGCGCCCCCTTTACTTCGGGTATGTCGATTCAGGCAGTTAACAGGCCAAGCATGACGTGATGAGGGCGGGTGCTTCTGGTGTGCATTCGTACCTCCACACAGGATGATGGCGGCAACGAACAGCGCGAGGTCACTGTCGTCCAGCTCCAGCGCGTTAAACTTCACAGCAAACTCGAACTTCGGCTCCATGATGTCGCTGAAGGGTTTCCTTAAACTCCGCAGGAACTCCCGCGTGACGAAGCAGCGACCGTTAGCCACCAGCAGCCCGTCCTTGTTCATCAGAGACGGCAACATGGCAAAGATCGCCTCGTGCACCCCGTACTTCAACAGCGTCACCTACAGGAGCAGAGGTGAACTGCACCTTCACCAACCTCAACAACATGCTGAAGGGTCTTCATCATTTATTAACCTCTGGCTCAAAATCACATTTACACAAATTTATTTTCACCATATGACCAGTGTATTCAATACATATATAAAATACATATAACATATAATATATATATTAAGGCTGCAACAAATGACTAATCGAATAATCGACCGATTACTGAAACGAATAATCGATTGTTCGGATTATGAATCACTACATTACCAAATAACTTATATGTAGCTATTAGCTTTCAAATGTAGCTTTAATTAAATTAAATTAAAATTAAATACTCCAACGTATGTCAAAATTTATAACCAAGGATGTGCAAAGTAGCAGCAATAAAATAAAACAAAACCAAATCGTTTTTTTATCAAATTAAAAAATGAAATGGTAAATATAAACAGTGCTGTCTGTGCTCTGCTGTCTGTGCTCTGCTGCCTGTGCTCTGTGCTCTGCTGTCTGTGCTCTGCTGTCTGTGCTCTGTGGTCTGCTGTCTGTGCTCTGCTGTCTGTGCTCTGTGGTCTGCTGTCTGTGCTCTGCTGTCTGTGCTCTGTGCTCTGCTGTCTGTGCTCTGCTGTCTGTGCTCTGCTGTCTGTGCTCTGTGCTCTGCTGTCTGTGCTCTGCTGTCTGTGCTCTGATGTCTGTGCTCTATGCTCTGTTGTCTGTGCTCTGCTGTCTGTGCTCTATGCTCTGCTGTCTGCGCTCTGCTGTCTGTGCTCTGATGTCTGTGCTCTGCTGTCTGTGCTCTATGCTCTGCTGTCTGTGCTCTGCTGTCTGTGCTCTGATGTCTGTGCTCTGTGCTCTGCTGTCTGTGCTCTGCTGTCTGTGCTCTGCAGTCTGTGCTCTATGCTGTGCTGTCTGTGCTCTGCTGCCTGTGCTCTGCAGTCTGTGCTCTATGCTGTGCTGTCTGTGCTCTGCTGTCTGTGCTCTGCTGTCTGTGCTCTGCTAACTGTGCTCTGCTGTCTGTACTCTGCTGTCTGTGCTCTGCTATCTGTGCTCTGTGCTCTGCTGTCTGTGCTCTGCTATCTGTGCTCTATGCTCTGCTGCCTGTGCTCTATGCTCTGCTAACTGTGCTCTGCTGTGTGTGCTCCATGCTCTGTGCTCTGCTAACTGTGCTGTGCTCTGCTGTCTGTGCTGTGCTCTGCTGTGTGCTCTGCTGTCTGTGCTCTGCTGTCTGTGCTCTGCTGTGTGCTCTGTGCTTGGCTGTCTGTGCTCTGCTGTCTGTGCTATGTGCTCTGCTCTCTGTGCTCTGCTCTCTGTGCTCTGCTCTCTGTGCTCTGCTGTCTGTACTCTGTGCTCTGCTGTCTGTGCTCTGCTGTCTGTGCTCTGCTGTCTGTGCTCCATGCTCTGTGCTCCATGCTCTGTGCTGTGCTCTGCTGTCTGTGCTGTGCTCTGCTGTGTGCTCTGCTATCTGTGCTCTGCTGTCTGTGCTCTGCTGTGTGCTCTGCTGTCTTTGCTCTGCTGTCTGTGCTCTGTGCTCTGCTGTCTGTGCTCTGCTGTCTGTGCTCTGCTCTCTGTGCTCTGCTGTCTGTACTCTGTGCTCTGCTGTCTGTGCTCTGCTATCTGTGCTCTGCTGTGTGCTCTGTGCTCTGCTGTCTGTGCTCTGCTGTCTGTGCTCTGCTCTCTGTGCTCTGCTGTCTGTACTCTGTGCTCTGCTGTCTGTGCTCTGCTGTCTGTGCTCTGCTATCTGTGCTCTGCTGTCTGTGCTCTGCTGTCTGTGCTCTGTGCTCTGCTGTCTGTGCTCTGCTGTCTGTGCTCTGTGCTCTGCTGTCTGTGCTCTGCTGTCTGTGCTCTGCTGTCTGTGCTCTGTGCTCTGCTGTCTGTGCTCTGCTGTCTGTGCTCTGTACTCTGCTCTCTGTGCTCTGCTCTCTGTACTCTGTGCTCTGCTATCTGTGCTCTGCTGTCTGTACTTTGTGCTCTGCTGTCTGTGCTCTGTGCTCTGCTGTCTGTACTCTGTGCTCTGCTTTCTGTGCTCTGCTGTCTGTGCTCTGCTGCCTGTGCTCTGTGCTCTGCTGTCTGTGCTCTGCTGTCTGTGCTCTGCTGCCTGTGCTCTGCTGTCTGTGCTCTGTGCTCTGCTGTCTGTGCTCTGCGCTCTGCTGTCTGTGCTCTGCTGTCTGTGCTCTGTGCTCTGCTGTCTGTGCTCTGCTGTCTGTGCTCTGTGGTCTGCTGTCTGTGCTCTGCTGTCTGTGCTCTGCTGTCTGTGCTCTGATGTCTGTGCTCTATGCTCTGCTGTCTGTGCTCTGCTGTCTGTGCTCTATGCTCTGCTGTCTGTGCTCTGTTGTCTGTGCTCTGTGCTCTGCTGTCTGTGCTCTGCTGTCTGTGCTCTGTGCTCTGCTGTCTGTGCTCTGCTGTCTGTGCTCTGCTGTCTGTGCTCTGTACTCTGCTCTCTGTGCTCTGCTCTCTGTACTCTGTACTCTGTGCTCTGCTATCTGTGCTCTGCTGTCTGTACTCTGTGCTCTGCTGTCTGTGCTGTGCTCTGCTGTCTGTACTCTGTGCTCTGCTTTCTGTGCTCTGCTGTCTGTGCTCTGCTGCCTGTGCTCTGTGCTCTGCTGTCTGTGCTCTGCTGTCTGTGCTCTGCTGCCTGTGCTCTGCTGTCTGTGCTCTGCTGTCTGTGCTCTGTGCTCTGCTGTCTGTGCTCTGCGCTCTGCTGTCTGTGCTCTGCTGTCTGTGCTCTGCTGTCTGTGCTCTGTGCTCTGCTGTCTGTGCTCTGTTGTCTGTGCTCTGCTGTCTGTGCTCTGTGCTCTGCTGTCTGTGCTCTGCTGTCTGTGCTCTGCGCTCTGCTGTCTGTGCTCTGCTGTCTGTGCTCTGTGCTCTGTTGTCTGTGCTCTGCTGTCTGTGCTCTGTGCTCTGTTGTCTGTGCTCTGCTGTCTGTGCTCTGTGCTCTGCTGTCTGTGCTCTGCTGTCTGTGCTCTGTGCTCTGCTGTCTGTGCTCTGTGGCTTATCTTACCAAGACAAATCTTCTTCCAGTGAGCTGAGCTTCCTCTTCACATACTCCAGCATGGAGGACGTGCTCCGTACCGGCTGAGCTCGGCTTTACAAACAGCACAACTGACCAATTGATGCACTTTTGAGGATTCTCTTCCTGAGGCTGCTGTCGCGCTTCAATGCTCCAGCAACTAATTTGGTCGTCGATTTTAGTCGACTAAGTCGAATAATTGCTGCACCCTTAACGTTTATATATATATATATATATATGTGCTTATTTGCATTGAATCTGGGAGGCTAATGTAACTAGCAAGAACTGAGGTGTCTACCTGGTCATTGAGGTAGAGGTCGACGAATCCTGGGATGCATTTGGAGAATTCGGTGAGTTCCCGGACCGTCTCCACTGTGGTGCACTGACACCGATAAAACACATGCACTCCGATCTCCTTATGGGGTGGAGCACCGTTCACCAGCTGGTTCCATACCAGGCCATTCTCAGCCTGCCACAGCGAGTCCATATCATAAATCACGAATGGCTACCAGAGAGACAGAGACAGAGAGGGAGAGAGAGAGAGAGAGAGAGAGAGAGAGGGAGAGTGGGAGAGAGAGAGAGAGAGAGAGAGAGAGAGAGAGAGAGAGAGAGGGAGAGAGAGAGAGAGAGGGAGAGAGAGAGGGAGAGAGAGAGAGAGAGAGAGAGAGAGAGGGAGAGAGGGAGAGTGGGAGAGAGAGAGGGAGAGAGAGAGGGAGATGGGGAGAGGGAGAGGGGGAGAAGAAAAGTGGGAGGAGAGGGAGAGAGGGAAAGGGGGAGAGGGAGAGAGGGGAGAAGGAGAAGATGAGGGAGAGAGGGAGAGGGGGAGAAGAAAATTGGGAGGAGAGGGAGAGAGGGAGAGGGGGAGAGGGAGAGAAGGGAGAGGGAGAAGGAGAGTGGGAGAGGGAGAGGGGGAGAGGGAGAGAAGGGAGAGGGAGCAGGAGAGTGGGAGAGGGAGAGGGGGAGAGGGAGAAGGAGAGTGGGAGAGAGAGAGGGAGAGGGGGAGGGAGAGTGGGAGAGAGGGGGAGAGCGGGAAAGGGGACAGGGAGAAGGAGAGTGGGAAAGGGAGAAGGAGAGGGAGAGAGGGACAAGGAGAAAGAGAGGGAGAGAGGGAAAGGGGAGAGGGAGAAGGAGTGGGAGAAGGAGAGTGGGAGAGGAAGAGGGATAAGGTGAGGAGGAGAGGGAGAAGGAGAGTGGGAGAGGGAGAAGGAGAGTGGGAGAGGGAGAAGGAGAGAGGGAGAAGGAGAGGGAGAAGGAGAGTGGGAGAGGAAGAGGGATAAGGTGAGGAGGAGAGGGAGAAGGAGAGTGGGAGAGGGAGAAGGAGAGAGGGAGAAGGAGAGAGGGAGAGGGTGATCGTTATACTTATTGTGTCTGATTCTTATGATGATGCAAATTGTAAATCTGACCGTGATCGTGTTTGGGACCGTGATCATGTTTGTGACTGTGATTGTGTCTGTGACTGTGACTCTGGTTGTGGCTGTGATTGTGTCTGTGACTGTGACTCTGGTTGTGACTGTGATTGTGTCTGTGACTGTGATCATGTGTGTAACTGTTCTCGTGTCTGTGACTGTGTCTGTGATGGTGTTTGTCACTGTGATTCTGGTTGTGACTGTGATTGTGTCTGTGACTGTGATTGTGTTTGTAACTGTTCTCGTGTCTGTGACTGTGATTGTGTCTGTGTCTGTGATGGTGCTTGTCACTGTGATTCTGGCTGTGACTGTGATTGTGTCTGTGACTGTGATCATGTTTGTAACTGTTCTCGTGTCTGTGACTATGATGGTGTTTGTCACTGTGATTCTGGCTGTGACTGTGATTGTGTCTGTGATTGTCATCGTGTTTATGACTTTGATCATGTCTGTCACTGTGATTCTGGCTGTGACTGTGATTGTGTCTGTGACTGTGTCTGTGACTCTGGTTGTGACTGTGATTGTGTCTGTGACTGTGATGGTGCTTGTCACTGTGATTCTGGCTGTGACTGTGATTGTGTCTGTGATCATGTTTGTAACTGTTCTCGTGTCTGTGACTGTGATTGTGTCTGTGATTGTGTCTGTGATGGTGTTTGTCACTGTGATTCTGGTTGTGACTGTGATTGTGTCTGTGACTGTGATCGTGTTTGTAACTGTTCTCGTGTCTGTGACTGTGATTGTGTCTGTGATCATGTTTGTAACTGTTCTCGTGTCTGTGACTGTGATTGTGTCTGTGATTGTGTCTGTGACGGTGTTTGTCATTGTGATTCTGGCTGTGACTGTGATCATGTTTGTAACTGTTCTCGTGTCTGTGACTGTGTCTGTGATTGTGCCTGTGATGGTGTTTGTCACTGTGATTCTGGCTGTGACTGTGATTGTGTCTGTGACTGTCATCGTGTTTATGACTTTGATCATGTCTGTCACTGTGATTCTGGCTGTGACTGTGATTGTGTCTGTGACTGTAACTGTCACTGTGATACCGGGCTGGAAGTGGTCCTGCCCGTCAGGATGCTGCGAGCCTTTTTCTTGGTCATGTTGAGGTTCTTCAGGTAGGCAGTGTTGACACGCTTTGCGAGTGTTTTAAGGTTGGAGCTGCCCGAGGTCTGAGAGCTGGTGGTCTCCCCGGCCAACAAACCGGCCACCAGCTTCCGCTTCTCAGCCTCCGGCATACGGCCATACCGGATTGCTATAATAATATAACAGACAATAAAAGACGGACACAGATACAGACAGACAGACAGACAGACACGGAGAGAGAACAATCAAGATCCATCTACTACAGCCAGCAGATCCAGAGCACTCTGTTCAAACACTGTAACGATCCTGCAGGAGCTGCTCACCGTCATGAGACATTCCCAGCATCACGCACTTCTGGAAGCGACAATATTGGCACTTATTACGGCTCTTCTTCTGAATCTTACAGCTCCGCTCACACTTCTCATACTCCAGCTTCATTCGCACCGTCCGCCGGAAAAATCCCTGACAAAACAGACACGGTACAGCTGAGATGTGATGATGGTGATGGGCGTGATAATGGGGATCATTTGATGATAGTGATAGTAATGATGGTGATTATGGTCATTATGATCATGAGAATGATGATGAGTGTAACAATAATGGTAATAAAAGTAACACACTTTTAAAAAACATTCCAAATGTATCTCTTTAAACTCAGTGTTTAATCACTGCCACTGGCATGAAGAGTGCTATATAAATAAAGATATGATTATTATTATTATTATTATTATGATTATTATTATATGGCGATGAGGACGGTGATGTTAGTGGTGATGGTAATAACTGCAGTGATGATGGCAGTGGTGATGGGATGATGATGGGATGGGAATGGTTGTGGTGTTGATGGTGATGGCAGTGATGATGGCAGTGGTGATGGGATGATGATGGGATGGGAATGGTTGTGGTGTTGATGGTGATGGCAGTGATGATGGCAGTGGTGATGGGATGATGATGGGATGGGAATGGTTGTGGTGTTGATGGTGATGGCAGTGATGATGGTGACAGTAGACATGATCATTTTAGTGATACGGTGATGGTGAACAAGCCCTCACCTTGCAGCCTTCACATGCATGAACTCCATAATGAAATCCTGAAGCTCTGTCTCCACAAATTCGACATTCCACATTTATCCCAGCAGCTTCATCTCGACCTAACATGAGCTGCTCCGAAAGGGACGAAGGAGACGTCTGAGACACATCTAACACACACACACACACACACACACACACACACACACACACACACACACACAGGACATCACTAAGCCATCACTGTTAATGCATATCTACCTAAAAAAGCCATAAAGAGGAAAGCAGTATGACTTCTTTTATACGCGCAGGTTTACATTAAAACAGCAGTTCTATTTTAATGTTGAACCCATTTAGAAGAGAAAACACAATTCAAAGACAGCCATTCAGAGCGGTTCTCAGCGGTTCTCAGCCATTCAGAGCGGTTCTCAGCGGTTCTGAGCGGTTCTCAGCCATTCAGAGCGGTTCCCAGCGGTTCTCAGCCATTCAGAGCGGTTCCCAGCGGTTCTGAGCGGTTCTCATCCATTCAGAGCGGTTCCCAGCGGTTCCCAGCGGTTCTCAGCCATTCAGAGCGGTTCTCAGCGGTTCTGAGCGGTTCTCAGCGGTTCTAGCCCCGTCGCTGACTCTAATGACAGTACTAGCGCAGCTCGGCGTGCGGTGCCGTGGAATAGCGCGGGATCTCCGTGGCAGAATGACGGCTTTATGAAACAGCAGTATTTTTCCGTCTGTAATCACTTCCTCTGAGCGTGATGTCAGAAATACACCCAGACAGGCTGAGCGTGAACTTTACCACCGCTCACACACGACAGCAGGACTGAGTCACTGCACGGCGCTGAGGAAACCACAGCAGCATGTAGGAGAGAGTTCACTGTGTGAGTGTGTGTGTGTGTGTGTGTGTGTGAGTGTGTGTGTGTGTGAGTGTGTGTGTGTGTGTGTGAGTGTGTGTGTGTATATGTGAGTGTGTGTGTGTGTGTGAGTGTGTGTGTATATGTGAGTGTGTGTGTGTGTATGTGTATATGTAAGTGTGTGTGTGTGTGTATATGTGAGTGTGTGTGTGTGTATATGTGAGTGTGTGTGTGTGTGTGAGTGTGTGTGTGTATATGTGACTGTGTGTGTGTGTGTGTATGTGTATATGTGAGTGTGTGTGTGTGTGAGTGTGTGTGTGTATATGTGAGTGTGTGTGTGTGTATATGTGATTGTGTGTGTGTGTGTATGTGTATATGTGAGTGTGTGTGTGTGTGTGTGTGTGTGTGTGTGTGTCTGAGCTTCACTAATTCAGCTTTAGCACTGCAGCTATATAAAAAGCATGATGGTGATTATTATTATTATAATTATTATTATAATTATTAAAACATGTTAATGTTTTCCTACGTGGACATAAGTTGCAGCTGAAAAACGATAATACACTGCAATATATCGCAAGACAGGTTATGTCAGTAATATCATTATTATTTATCACAAGTATCGGGACAATATTCCCACCTCTAATAAGCTCCCATTACCTGTTAGCCACATTAGCCTCGTAGCTCCAGTGCTAGAGCTAAAGAAGCAAACTTCACGTCTTGTCTCCACATCTGAGGTGGGGTGGGGCTTGGTGGGGGTGGGTGGGGCTTGGTGAGGGGGGTTGGAGAAACTATCACTTTAATAATAAACAATAATACAGCGCCTTTCTCTGACTCACAGACTTCACACAGCACAGCCTTAAAACACAAAGACGATGATCAAAGGGCCTGGAAGAGGGAAATAATCTCAAAACACAACAAACACAATCAAAGCCATTGTTCCCGAGTGCAGCGTGACCTCCTGCTCCAGCCCAGCGGCTCAGAAGACACGGCGCCTCTTTTGCAGGAGCTCCTTCTGAATCCGACGAGAAACTGACAAGAAACTGATGGAGAAACTGACAGAGAAACTGATGGAGAAACTGACGAGAAACTGATGGAGAAGCTGACGGAGAAACTGACGAGAAACTGATGGAGAAACTGACAGAGAAACTGACAGAGAAACTGATGGAGAAACTGACAGAGAAACTGACAAGAAACTGACAGAGAAACTGACAAGAAACTGATGGAGAAAGTGACAGAGAAACTGATGGAGAAACTGATGGAGAAACTGACGAGAAACTGACAGAGAAACTGACAGAGAAACTGATGGAGAAACTGACAGAGAAACTGATGGAGAAACTGACGAGAAACTGATGGAGAAACTGACAGAGAAACTGATGGAGAAACTGACAGAGAAACTGATGGAGAAACTGATGGAGAAACTGACAGAGAAACTGATGGAGAAACTGACGAGAAACTGATGGAGAAACTGACAGAGAAACTGATGGAGAAACTGACGAGAAACTGCCGAGAAACTGACAGAGAAACTGACGAGAAACTGCCGAGAAACTGACGGAGAAACTGACGGAGAAACTGATGGAGAAACTGACGAGAAACTGATGGAGAAACTGACAGAGAAACTGACAGAGAAACTGACGAGAAACTGACAGAGAAACTGATGAGAAACTGATGGAGAAACTGACGAGAAACTGACAGAGAAACTGACGAGAAACTGACGAGAAACTGATGGAGAAACTGATGGAGAAACTAACGAGAAACTGATGGAGAAACTGACAGAGAAACTGATGGAGAAACTGACGAGAAACTGATGGAGAAACTGACAGAGAAACTGACAAGAAACTGACGAGAAACTGACAGAGAAACTGACGAGAAACTGACGGAGAAACTGACGAGAAACTGATGGAGAAACTGACAGAGAAACTGACAAGAAACTGCCGAGAAACTGACAGAGAAACTGACGAGAAACTGACAGAGAAACTGACAGAGAAACTGACGAGAAACTGACGAGAAACTGACAGAGAAACTGATGGAGAAACTGACGAGAAACTGACGAGAAACTGACAGAGAAACTGACGAGAAACTGACAGAGAAACTGATGGAGAAACTGATGGAGAAACTGCTGAGAAACTGACAAGAAACTGACGAAACACTACACAGGGCTTTGACTAAAGGGGTGGGGCTACACTGCTGTAGCTGAATGGGTGGAGCTAAACTACTGTAGCTGAATGGTGGAGCTAAACCGCTGCAGCTGAATGGTGGAGCTAAACCGCTGCAGCTGAATGGTGGAGCTAAATCGCTGCAGCTGAATGGGTGGAGCTAAACCGCTGTAGCTGAATGGGTGAAGCTAAACTGCTGTAGCTGAATGGGTGGAGTTAAACCGCTGTAGCTGAATGGGTGGAGCTAAACTGCTGTAGCTGAACTGTGGAGCTAAACTGTTGTAGCTGAATGGGTGGAGCTAAACTGCTGTAGCTGAATGGGTGGAGCTAAACTGCTGTAGCTGAATGGTGGAGCTCAACTGCTGTAGCTGAATGGTGGAGCTCAACTGCTGTAGCTGAATGGGTGGAGCTAAACTGCTGTAGCTGAATGGGTGGGGCTAAACCGCTGTAGCTGAATGGTGGAGCTAAACCGCTGTAGCTGAATGGTGGAGCTAAACCGCTGTAGCTGAATGGGTGAAGCTAAACCGCTGTAGCTGAATGGGTGGAGCTAAACTGCTGTAGCCGAATGGGTGAAGCTAAACTGCTGTAGCCGAATGGGTGGAGCTAAACTGCTGTAGCTGAATGGGTGAAGCTAAACTGCTGTAGCTGAATGGGTGGAGCTAAACCGCTGTAGCTGAATGGGTGTAGCTAAACCGCTGTAGCTGAATGGTGGAGCTAAATCGCTGCAGCTGAATGGGTGAAGCTAAACTGCTGTAGCTGAATGGTGGGGCTAAACTGCTGTAGCTGAATGGGTGAAGCTAAACTGCTGTAGCTGAATGGGTGAAGCTAAACCGCTGTAGCTGAATGGGTGAAGCTAAACCGCTGTAGCTGAATGGGTGGAGCTAAACTGCTGTAGCTGGATGGGTGGAGCTAAACTGCTGTAGCTGAATGGGTGGAGCTAAACTGCTGTAGCTGAATGGGTGAAGCTAAACCGCTGTAGCTGAATGGGTGAAGCTAAACCGCTGTAGCTGAATGGGTGGAGCTAAACTGCTGTAGCTGGATGGGTGGAGCTAAACTGCTGTAGCTGAATGGGTGAAGCTAAACTGCTGTAGCTGAATGGGTGAAGCTAAACCGCTGTAGCTGAATGGGTGAAGCTAAACCGCTGTAGCTGAATGGGTGGAGCTAAACTGCTGTAGCTGGATGGGTGGAGCTAAACTGCTGCAGCTGAATGGGTGGAGCTAAACTGCTGTAGGCTGTGTAACTATGTTTGAATAATTATGGGATGTAAGCCGAGTGGTGAGTTTCCCTCAGGACCCCCAGAGGAATGTGAGGAATGTGTATGAGTGGAATCCACACCCTTCATTAAAGTCCAGCCGCACCGCGGAGCGACGCTCCAGCGTGGGAAGCGCTCAGGCTGTGGGTGGAGGAGTGTGTGACGGCGTGATGGAGAAACTCTACAGGAGGAGAGGTCAGTGTGTAAAGGTCAGTGCGGCCCAGCAGGGAATCAGAGAGTAACGACGCACTGGTTTCACAACAGGAGCTAAACTGTGATCCTCGCACCAGAACACAGGACGCTGGAAAACCACATTCCAGCATTCGCCCAACTGAAAAATGATGTCTTTATATTTCACACACAAGCGGAAAATTCATCACGTGTCAACTTCATTCCTCAGTCCAGCTGATAGAACATCACACACAATAATCTACGCTCACTGACCACTTCATTAGGCACACCTCCTCCCTTACACGCTCACTGACCACTTCATTAGGCACACCTCCTCCCTTACACGCTCACTGACCACTTCATTAGGCACACCTCCTCCCTTACACGGTCACTGACCCCTTCATTAGGCACACCTCCTCCCTTACACGCTCACTGACCCCTTCATTAGGCACACCTCCTCCCTTACACGCTCACTGACCACTTCATTAGGCACACCTCCTTCCTTACACGCTCACTGACCACTTCATTAGGCACACCTCCTCCCTTACACGCTCACTGACCACTTCATTAGGCACACCTCCTCCCTTACACGCTCACTGACCACTTCATTAGGCACACCTCCTCCCTTACACGCTCACTGACCACTTCATTAGGCACACCTCCTCCCTTACACGCTCACTGACCACTTCATTAGGCACACCTCCTCCCTTACACGCTCACTGACCACTTCATTAGGCACACCTCCTCCCTTCCACGCTCACTGACCACTTCATTAGGCACACCTCCTACCTTACACGCTCACTGACCACTTCATTAGGCACACCTCCTCCCTTACACGCTCACTGACCACTTCATTAGGCACACCTCCTCCCTTACACGCTCACTGACCACTTCATTAGGCACACCTCCTCCCTTACACGCTCACTGACCACTTCATTAGGCACACCTCCTCCCTTCCACGCTCACTGACCACTTCATTAGGCACACCTCCTTCCTTACACGCTCACTGACCACTTCATTAGGCACACCTCCTCCCTTACACGCTCACTGACCACTTCATTAGGCACACCTCCTCCCTTACACGCTCACTGACCCCTTCATTAGGCACACCTCCTCCCTTACACGCTCACTGACCACTTCATTAGGCACACCTCCTCCCTTACACGCTCACTGACCACTTCATTAGGCACACCTCCTCCCTTCCACGCTCACTGACCACTTCATTAGGCACACCTCCTCCCTTACACGCTCACTGACCACTTCATTAGGCACACCTCCTCCTTTACACGCTCACTGACCACTTCATTAGGCACACCTCCTCCCTTACACGCTCACTGACCACTTCATTAGGCACACCTCCTCCCTTACACGCTCACTGACCACTTCATTAGGCACACCTCCTCCCTTACACGCTCACTGACCACTTCATTAGGCACACCTCCTCCTTTACACGCTCACTGACCACTTCATTAGGCACACCTCCTTCCTTACACGCTCACTGACCACTTCATTAGGCACACCTCCTCCCTTACACGCTCACTGACCACTTCATTAGGCACACCTCCTCCCTTACACGCTCACTGACCACTTCATTAGGCACACCTCCTCCCTTACACGCTCACTGACCACTTCATTAGGCACACCTCCTCCTTTACACGCTCACTGACCACTTCATTAGGCACACCTCCTTCCTTACACGCTCACTGACCACTTCATTAGGCACACCTCCTCCCTTACACGCTCACTGACCACTTCATTAGGCACACCTCCTCCCTTACACGCTCACTGACCACTTCATTAGGCACACCTCCTCCCTTACACGCTCACTGACCACTTCATTAGGCACACCTCCTCCCTTACACGCTCACTGACCACTTCATTAGGCACACCTCCTCCCTTACACGCTCACTGTCCACTTTATCAGCTCCACTGACCGTATAGCTGCTCTCTGTAGTTCTACAGTTACAGACTGTAGTCCATCTGTTTCTCTGATACTCTGTTACCCTGTTCTTCAGTGGTCAGGACCCCCATGGACCCTCACAGAGCAGGTACTATTTGGGTGGTGGGTCATTCTCAGCACTGCATGAACACTGCTGGAGTCTTTAAACAGCGCTGCTGTTTCAAAGAACCCTCTGAGTGCTTATACGGTTCTTCGAATGGTGAAATGGTTCTTCAGACTGATAAAGAATGTGTTGTACATGGTTCTATTTAGAACCTTTTCAAAAAGTGTTCTCCATAGTACCAATAGGGCTCTTCTATTTTTACAACACACTTAAAAATAGCTTGCAGTAAAGTAAGTGGTACTTTTTAGAACCACAAACATTTAAAGAACCCATTAAATGGTTCTTTACATGGTAAAATGATGGAGACTGTGTTGTATATGGTTCTATGCAGCACCAAAAAGGTTCTCCTATTGTTACTAGCTTGACATCGTAAAAACAGCAGAACCCTTTTGTGTTTTGTATAGAACCCCAGTCTTTACTAAAGAACCCCTAAAGAACCAGAGTATTATGGACCTGAAGTCTAGAACCTGCACCTGTTTCAGTGCAGTGGCTCATATAAAGCGCAGATGACTGAGCTTCTCATATGAGTGATAAACAGGGTGGAATTAAGAAAGAGGCTATAAACGCTCTATAACTACAGCTTATAAGCCTGTTTCTCATCCGTCAGTCAGCGCTAGTCTGTGGCTGTTTTCATCTGTTTGTCCTACAGCAGCAGCGTGAGGCTCTGAAAGTGGATCAAAGGGGAATTACTCGCAGAACACCGCCCACCCACACAGGAACGCTGCCCCCCACCACACTTACCCCAGATATAGTCCATCAGTCAAGACGGCTCCGTGTCTGAGGGCGGCTTCTTTAGACTGAGCCCTGGAGCTACGGGGCTAATGTAGCTAACAGGTAATGAAGGCTTATGTCCCCCGATTAGCATCAGTGCCTGAATCATCAGACCATCAGTCTTTACTCCGCTATTAAATCTGGGAATCGGGGCCGGAGAAAACATTCCAACATCCCGGCAGAAAAACCGGCAGAGACACTCAGAAACCCTTCATGTCCGTCTCTGTATGACGGGTTTATCAACCTGAAGTCGCCCAATCAGGTCAGGCTTATTTACATATTTAGATATCTGATCTTTCGATCTTACTGATTATTAACAATCATTTTTTTCACTTCCAGATGTTAACGTGTCGTTACCGGCCCACTACAAACCCCTGATTATAGGCCTGTGGACCACCTGAGACCACCAGAAACCCCGACCACACAGGCTGGTTAAATGGTTTCTGACACTGCATGGTACACTATGTATGACATCTGTGAACATTTTCCCATAACATAGACCCCTCCCATGCAACAGACCCCACCCATAATATAGACCCCTCCCATAATATAGACCTCTGCCATGTAACAGACTCCACCCACAATATAGACCCCTCCCATAACATAGACCCCTCCCATACAACAGACACCACCCATAATATAGACCCCTCTTATACCGCAGACCCTGCCCATAATATAGACCCCTCCCGTACAACAGACTCCACCCATAATATAGACCCCTCCCATAATATAGACCCCTCCCATACAACAGACACCACCCATAATATAGACCCCTCCCATACAACAG